>NW_027449622.1:0-14928 GCF_964194025.1 Convolutriloba macropyga | reverse complement strand
CTTCCACCAAGATCTGCTCCATTGATCGCTTCGCGCATACACTTGCGTGCATACTTTAGCGCAATCAATGTGTCCTCCTACACATGAATATCATTTTTGAGCTGGTGAGGCTCTTTTTCTCTAATCTAACTTGCGTTAGATATTGATATTCATGGTTGGGTATAGGCCACGAGCTCTAGTGCCATCCATTTTCAGGGCTGATTGATTCGGCAGGTGAGTTGTTACACACTCCTTAGCGGATTTCAACTTCCATGACCACCGTCCTGCTGTCAGTATCAATCAACACCTTTTGTGGTGACTCATGAGCAAGTAGTTAGGCGCCTTAACCCAACTTTTGGTTCATCCCACATCGCCGGTTCTGCTTACCAAAAGCGGCCCACAAAAAGCTTGCATTCATAGTCCAAGTGCAATTAAGTCACAAGGACATCTCACCGATTTATAGTTTGAGAATAGGTGAAGGAAAAATTTTCCCCCATTCCTCTAATCATTCGCTTTAACCGATGAAATTGCTTTGCGAAGATTTTTCAATCTTGCTCAAGCTTTTGCTATCCTGAGGGAAACTTCGGAGGAAACCAGCTACTAGATGGTTCGATTAGTCTTTCGCCCCTATGCTCAGGTCAGACGATCGATTTGCACGTCAGAACCGCTTCGGGCTTCCACCATGGTTTCCCGTGGCTTCGCCCTGCCCAAGCATAGATCACCATCTTTCGGGTCGTGTGCTACTTGCTCTGGATCAGTCATGCAATAAGAGCAAAACCGTCCGTGGTTGCGGGACACCGAATCGGCGCCCTCACCACACAAAGTAGTGCAATTCATAAAAATTACACTGTTCACTTTCATTTCGCGTGTGCGCTTTCAATGAGCGACAACACTTGCAAGCAACTCACACTCCTTGGTCCGTGTTTCAAGACGGGCTGTAGAGAGCATTGAATAGGAAGTTGAGGTCAGACAGGCAATCAAGATCAATTTATCTCATTTTGTTTAGAATCAACAAGAAGAATTCCGAGGAAAACTTCTGCTCGATTCATTAACAAGATTTGCCAAAAGACGACAACTACACTACTCGGTAGCCGAGAATATAATATCAAGGCATTGAGTATGGTAACGCTCACTCCAGTTCCCCTTCAACAGTTTCACGTACTTTTCACTCTCTCTTCAGAGTGCTTTTCAACTTTCCCTCACGGTACTTGTTTACTATCGGTCTCGCTTTATAATTAGCTTTTGGAGAGACATATCTCCAGCTTCGAGTTGCACTTTCAAACAACTCTACTCATAGGAATGAGCCATTATGACTGGTATCGAAAATGACCTTTACAGGATTTTCACCTTCTTTGATGCTACTTTCCAGTAGACATCAGGACAAATTCACCAGTCTAGCATCAAACCATACCGGACACCGAGAAATGTTGCCATTTCTCTTCCCGATGAGCTTTTCCCTGTTCATTCGCCATTACTAAGGGATTCTCAGTTGATTTCTTTTCCTCCCCTTACTGATATGCTTAAGTTAAGGGGGTTCTCTCGCCCAATTCAGGTTATGTAGTTGATTGTCTCTTAATTGGTTCACTGACCAATATGAGACAGAAACCGATTCAGCAGTTTTGTTCGCTACTACTATCAAACACAGGTCGAAGTTTCCATTCAGTCATTAATTCCAACTTTCAAATGTTGTTGTTTCAGCTTTCGCTTACTAGAAGCAACATAATACTCGCTGCAATACAGACCTCGGGAAACCCTCACCGTGAATAAGGTTCACTCACATATTTCACTACATTTTGCGTGGGATTGGAGATGAGGCTACTCGTTCTTGCTCAGTACTAGGCTGAAAATTAACGAAACTTCGTTACAAACGTTCACATGTTGATGTTTCCGCTTTCGCGTACTCGAAACAACATAATACTAGTCTTTGTAATTTAGTTTCATAATTTCAACTGTTCTCATGCAGAATTTTTGCTCATTCTTATCCCAAATTTTGACCTGGCTACTAGTTACACTCCTTGTACTTATTGCAAAATGACCACAAATTTCAACAGCTTTCACATGTTGCTGTTTCGGCTTTCGCTTACTACAGTCAACATAATACTCGTTGCAAAATAAGTGCTCGGCATCTGCAATTTTCCAAAGACGAAGTTTCGCCAGTTCAATTTTCGCTCGCCAATTATGGCTACTAATTCACACGGTACTGAGCTCAACAACATTAAATTTGTTCAGCAAGACTTTCACATGTTGATGTTTTGGCTTTCGCCTACTAGAAGCAACATAATACTCGTCTTGTTAGCTCATTCAATGAGAATAGCTTTTCCCGTTGAGAATTTTTGCCTTCAATTGGCGTTGTAGTGAGTTTGGCTACTCAGATCACCAAATACTTGTGACAATTCGAACCAGAAATGTTTTCAATTTTCACATGCTGATGTTTCGGATTCAACCTACTAGAAGCAGCATAATACTTGTATTCAACAATTTCTGTATCAAATCCCAGTTTTCTCTGGTGCATCTTTGCCAAACTATTCCAAACTGCCTGAGTCTGAATACCAATTACAGGTACTAGTAAATGCACGTTACTAAGGACTATATAGTTCTAGGTTACTGTACACAACGACGTTCACATGTTGATGTTTCAGCTGCCGCTTACTAGAAACAACATAATACTTATCGTGCATACCTTTCCATAACTTGTCCTTTTCAGATGCATTAGTTTCCCTTTGTCTTGGCTTCTACAGTCAGACTGGCTACTAGTAACAGCACAGTACTAATCACATATCGTTCTACAGTTTGCAGACAACTTTCACATGTTGATGTTTCAGCTTTCGCCTACTAGAAACAACATAATACTCGCTGTATACATTTGTAGTTCTCTATGTAACTTTCATGTGAAGAAGTTTCGCCAGTCTTTTTGACTGTCTCAAATCTGAGTCATGCTTAGGCTACTAGTTGCTTCATAGTACTTATCGCCTCGAGATCATTGAACAAAACTTGATTTTCACATGTTGCTGTTTCAGCTTCCGCTTACTAGAAACAACATAATACTAGTCTCATTAAGTTCCGTCTCTTTGCAATTTTCTTATGAAGAAAATTCGCCATCACAATGACTCCAGCAGTTCTTGATCAAGGAATGCAATCATTGATCAGAATGCTATTATTTGAATCGGTTCTGCTTTAAGTGTTCCAATTTTATTGGAAGCACCAACAATAGAACATCAATGTGTTCAATCGAGAGTTATATAACCCTGAATCGGACGCAGTCAACAGCCGAAGCCGAGACCGCCTTTTGCGTTAGAGAGGTCGGTAAACAAATCTTGCGATTCATACCGAATTAACACATATAGCTGTGCTCCTCTTCGTAAAGCGAGCCAAGTGATCCCCTGTTGAAGGATGTATTTGGACCAATCTAGTAGCATTTGGTTTCCAACAAGCTCTCCCAAGTTAGCTTACTTATTGGGCTTTTCAACCAATTCGGTTGGCTACAAGCATCATCAAAGTACTAGCCACAGTTTGATCGCAAAATTCTACGACTTTCACATGTTGATGTTTCGGCTTGCGCTTAGCCTACTATAAGCAACATAATACTAGTCATATCATAGAGCGTGATCAGCTTGTGACGTTCTCATGATGAAGTTTCACCAACAGTGTCTCACTTCGAGCTTAAATCCAGCTACTAGTAACTACACAGTACTGACTGCAACGATAACTTTTATCTATACCTTTCACATGCTGCGCTTTCGGCCAGGGCCTACTAACGTCAACATAATACTCGATATAAACTTTTGTTCATGATGCAGCTTCCCCATGCAGAAGTTTCGCCTTCAAATGCTCTCTTGGCCATATGACGTAAGAAAAGGTTACTAGTAACATCACAGTACTAGCCACAGTTTGATTGCAAAATTCTACGACTTTCACATGTTGATGTTTCGGCTTGCGCTTAGCCTACTAGAAGCAACATAATACTAGTCATATCATAGAGCGTGATCAGCTTGTGACGTTCTCATGATGAAGTTTCACCAACAGTGTCTCATTTCGAGCTTAAATCCAGCTACTAGTAACTACACAGTACTGACTGCAACGCTAACTTTTATCTATACCTTTCACATGCTGCGCTTTCGGCCAGGGCCTACTAACGTCAACATAATACTCGATATAAACTTTTGTTCATGATGCAGCTTCCCCATGCAGAAGTTTCGCCTTCAAATGCTCTCTTGGCCATATGACGTAACACAAGGTTACTAGTAACATCACAGTACTAGCCACAATTTGATCGCAAAATTCTACGACTTTCACATGTTGATGTTTCGGCTTGCGCTTAGCCTACTATAAGCAACATAATACTAGTCATATCATAGAGCGTGATCAGCTTGTGACGTTCTCATGATGAAGTTTCACCAACAGTGTCTCACTTCGAGCTTAAATCCAGCTACTAGTAACTACACAGTACTGACTGCAACGATAACTTTTATCTATACCTTTCACATGCTGCGCTTTCGGCCAGGGCCTACTAACGTCAACATAATACTCGATATAAACTTTTGTTCATGATGCAGCTTCCCCATGCAGAAGTTTCGCCTTCAAATGCTCTCTTGGCCATATGACGTAAGAAAAGGTTACTAGTAACATCACAGTACTAGCCACAGTTTGATTGCAAAATTCTACGACTTTCACATGTTGATGTTTCGGCTTGCGCTTAGCCTACTAGAAGCAACATAATACTAGTCATATCATAGAGCGTGATCAGCTTGTGACGTTCTCATGATGAAGTTTCACCAACAGTGTCTCATTTCGAGCTTAAATCCAGCTACTAGTAACTACACAGTACTGACTGCAACGCTAACTTTTATCTATACCTTTCACATGCTGCGCTTTCGGCCAGGGCCTACTAACGTCAACATAATACTCGATATAAACTTTTGTTCATGATGCAGCTTCCCCATGCAGAAGTTTCGCCTTCAAATGCTCTCTTGGCCATATGACGTAACACAAGGTTACTAGTAACATCACAGTACTAGCCACAATTTGATCGCAAAATTCTACGACTTTCACATGTTGATGTTTCGGCTTGCGCTTAGCCTACTAGAAGCAACATAATACTAGTCATATCATGGAGCGTGATCAGCTTGTGACGTTCTCATGATGAAGTTTCACCAACAGTGTCTCATTTCGAGCTTAAATCCAGCTACTAGTAACTACACAGTACTGACTGCAACGATAACTTTTATCTATACCTTTCACATGCTGCGCTTTCGGCCAGGGCCTACTAATGTCAACATAATACTCGATATAAACTTTTGTTCATGATGCAGCTTCCCCATGCAGAAGTTTCGCCTTCAAATGCTCTCTTGGCCATATGACGTAACACAAGGTTACTAGTAACATCACAGTACTAGCCACAATTTGATCGCAAAATTCTACGACTTTCACATGTTGATGTTTCGGCTTGCGCTTAGCCTACTAGAAGCAACATAATACTAGTCATATCATAGAGCTTGATCAGCTTGTGACATTCTCATGATGAAGTTTCACCAACAGTGTCTCATTTTGAGCTTAAATCCAGCTACTAGTAACTACACAGTACTGACTGCAACAATAACTTTTATCTATACCTTTCACATGCTGCGTTTTCGGCCAAGGCCTACTAACGTCAACATAATACTCGATATAAAATTTTGATCATGATGCAGCTTTCCCATGCAGAAGTTTCGCCTTCAAATGCTCTCTTGGCCATATGACGGAACACCAGGTTACTAGTAACATCACAGTACTAGCCACAGTTTGATTGCAAAATTCTACGACTTTCACATGTTGATGTTTCGGCTTGCGCTTAGCCTACTAGAAGCAACATAATACTAGTCATATCATAGAGCGTGATCAGCTTGTGACGTTCTCATGATGAAGTTTCACCAATAGTGTTTCATTCGAATTGGTTCTGCTTTAAGCTCTCCAATTGTTTTGGATGAACCAGTTTTGCCCTTCGAAGCCACTTTTGTGAGCTTTTGTGGGTCTTTACCAAGAGGATATACCTCAAGGCCTCTTTCAATTCCTTTAAGTTCTTTCAACTCCTTTACAGTTTCTAGGTTCACATAGCTGCAAACCTTATTTCTAGTTTTAAGTCTGGCCAACTTGGGGAGAGTTGGTGCAGACCGTGACCAATTCTAGTAGGATGCCACAACAAGAATGTGATCAACTTAGCTTGTCGATGAACCTGCCCCACATTCAAACAACTCTATCGCCTTTTCCTCGTATAGTTATATGCGAGGGCCTCTCATAGAGAGCGCTGTTAGCAACCTTTTCCACATAGACGATAAAGTTGTGAGTGTTTTGCACATGGCTGTTGTCATCACCACGTGACGAGTCAACTCAGCTTGACTCTCTACACTCCGACAAGCTTTGCACATACGCCTTTAGTTCAGTATGTGTCTTTAATCTGACTCCGGTGCCTCAAGCCGGAAAAATTGTCAGATTATGATCATTATCGGTTAGTCATCCCGATGCAAGATCGTATCGTACTGTCTTTGTCTACCTCCAGATTCCGAAGAACAGGAGGAGACTCTCCCAGACCTACATATCTGGGAGAATGTTCAGAGGGCGAGAAGCTGTGGATTACTCTCCCCTAAGAACTGACTAAACTTTACCCTCGTCCAAGGTAAGTTTATTTTAGCTAGCCTTCTATGTAAAGGATCTGAGGCTAAGCTGTGTTTTTTCGAGCCTTTGGCTCGGAGCAAGTTCAGTGGGCGCCCCGAGTAGCTCAACTCTTTCCCACTGAACAGCGCAACGCTCTGTCACTCGCTGGGATTTTTGCGTGTCGGTTCTAACCACGCGACTTGTGGACCTTTTTAGGCCTTTCTCATTCACAAGTCTATAGCTGGGCTTCTATAACCCAGCTTCTGAGATCTAGATAGCTGCAGTTCTGCTAGGCTGCTTTTGCTAACTAGTCTCCCTTTAAGCAGTCCCTTGCCATGACTGCTGAACTATGTATCCACACAAGTAGTTTTTGAGCTCGATACATAATTCGAGATTGGTTGCCAAGCAATCTCTAGCGACAGAGCGTCATGCGCACTACAGACATGGCCTCTACCAGCAGCCATGCCCGAAGGAATCAATCACTGATCCTTCCGCAGGTTCCCCTACGGAAACCATGTTACGACTTTTACTTCCTCTAGACAATTAAGCTCGATCCGCTTCATCCCGTTGCCGGAGACCGAAGTCCCAACAGTAGGAATTTGCAATTCTTGCTTAACTATCCAATCAGTAGTAGCGACGGGCGGTGTGTACAAAGGGCAGGGACGTAATCCCTATGAGTTGTTGACTCATAAGTACCAGGAATTCCTGGTTCACGTCTGCAAGTTACAACAGACGATCCCCTTGAAGCGCTGTACTTTTCTCTGATTGCCCAGTCCATTTCGGACCAAGGGCTGAGTACTCAATCTAAAAGTACACAGTGTAGCGCGCGTGCAGTCCAGAACATCTAAGGGCATCACAGACCTGTTATAGCCTCACTTCATCTGCGGTATTTAATTCCGCATAGTTCCTCTAAGAAGTGTTTGAATTCACATATAGTGAATTTCATTATTTAGATGGAGAAGATCTCGTTCGTTATCGGAATTAACCAGACAGATCACTCCACTAACTAAGAACGGCCATGCACCACCGCCCATATAATCATGAAAGATATTCAATCTGTCAATCCTTAAGATGTCTGGACCGGGTGAGTTTTCCCGTGTTGAGTCAAATTAAGCCGCAGGCTCCACTCCTGGTGGTGCCCTTCCGTCAATTCCTTTAAGTTTCGATTTTGCAACCATACTTCCCCCGGAACCAATAAACTTTGGTTTCCCGGTTAATCTCTTGCCAAGTCAAGATCGACTTTGACAAATTGTAGGTTGGTATAGTTTATGGTCAGAATTACGAGGGTATCTAATCCTCTTCAATACTCTGACTTTCGTTCTTGATTAATGAAAACATTCTTGGCAAATGCTTTCGCAGTAGTTTGTCTTGCCACGATCCAAGAATTTCACCTCTAACGTAGCAATACAAATGCCCCCGTCTGTTCCTTTCAATCATTACCGCACTCAGCCAACCGGCATCAATCGAGTAGCGGGTCATTCTCCATTATTCCATGCTTTATTATTCGATCCCAAAGGATGCTTTGAACACTCTAATTTTCTCAGGGTGAAAACACCGTTTCCACAGTTCGTCACATTTAAGTGCAAACTATTTCTTCGATGCGAAGGATGAGCGGAACGAGTCAACAGATTTAACTGAAGACCATGTTGCCGTTCTACTCAAACAGATCCAACTATGAGCTTTTTAAACGCAGCAACTATTGCATACGCTTGTAGAGGCTGGTATTACCGCGGCTGCTGGCACCAGACTTGCCCTCTACTCGTTCATCAATGGAGCTTTTAAGTCCATTCCATTCTGATTACAAACCATAAAGGTTCATATCATTATTTCTAGTCACTACCTCCTCGTGCGGAGAGTGGGTAATTTGCGTGCCTGCTGCCTTCCTTGGATGTGGTAGCCGTTTCTAAGGCTCCCTCTCCGGAATCGAACCCTGATTCCCCGTTACCCGTCACAACCATGGTAGTCCGTTACACTACCATCATAGGTTGATAGGTCAGAAATTCGGAAGTTCCGTCCCCAAGCCGAAGCTATCTGGGATCTTTCAGTTACTAGGACTCATCACGGGATGTGTCTGTACTTAGCAAATCACCCGGTGTAGTCTTGTAAAAGTCTCCGACAGTGTCGGACAATCAGCATGCATTAGCTGCAGGGTTACCGCAGTTATTCATTTAGCTTGCAAATCAACTAATAGATAGTAACTGATTTAATGAGCCATTCGCGGTTCCACTTTTTCAAGCTTCGCTTGCACATGCATGGCTTAGTCTTTCAGACAAGCATATGGCAACTGACAGGATCAATCAGTTTAATTGTACTTTGAACAATCTTTCGATTTGTTCGAATTTAGAAAGACATAGCCTTGCGGCCTCGTCAATCTTGCTTTGAGCTTTTTAAATCACGAAGAGTTTCAATGCATGCTTTGGCATGGCTACTAGTTACTACACAGTACTCTACACACTTAGAGTTACCCACGATTACACATTTCACATGCTGATGTTTCGGCTCGCGCGTACTAGAAACAGCATAATACTATGTGTACTGGTAGATAGCGCTCTGTGAGCATTTCCCATGAGCAGGTTTTGCCCTCCAAATCTCTGTTCTACTGTTACCAATACCGGCTAACAACTGTATCATACTAGGGAGAATTGACTCATGATTTAAAAACCAGATGTTCACATGTCGATGTTTCGGCTCTCGCCTACTAGAAACAACATAATACTAGTCTGTTAAAAATCTCAATCACGCCGCCTCTTCAGATACAGAAGTTTTACCTTTTATTGGTTAGAGAACAGCTTTCCAGCTGTCGACATGGTTACTAGTAACAACACCGTACTCAACACAAAAACTTTTCAACTTCACAACTTTCACATGCTGATGTTTCTGCTTTCGCATACTAGAAACAGCATAATACTTATTGTTTTGTCAAGTAATTTGTGTGTCTTTCCCATGTGAAGTTTCACCGGTCAACAATGTTTCCCTGACCAATTACGGCTACTAGTAGCTGTATAATACTAGGGAAAATGATTGAGGATTTAATATCAGATTTTCACATGTTGATGTTTCGGCTTTCGCCTACTAGAAACAACATAATACTAGTCTGCTAAGAAATCTCGCTCAAATTGCCTTTTCACATACAGAAGTTTCACCTTCTATTGGTTAGAGAACAGTTCTCAGCTGTCGACATGGTTACTAGTAACAACATCGTACTCAACACAAAAATTCTTCAACTTCACAACTTTCACATGCTGATGTTTCTGCTTTCGCGTACTAGAAACAGCATAATACTTATTGCTTTGTCAAGAAGTGTGTGTGTCTTTCCCATGCGAAAGTTTCACCGGTCAGCAATAATTGCCGTGTCCAATTAAGGTTACTCATAGCTGTATAATACTAGGGAAAATGATTGAGGATTTAATATCAGATTTTCACATGTTGATGTTTCGGCTTTCGCCTACTAGAAACAACATAATACTAGTCTGCTAATAAATCTCGCTCAAATTGCCTTTTCACATACAGAAGTTTCACCTCTTCTTGGTCACTGTACAGATGATGCTGTCTGTTCTTTATTTGGTTCTGCTTATTATAAGGAGGGGCATCACTCCTTCCTCCTTGGTTTGCATGCATTAAGCCTGCTTTGTGAAAAGCGTATCTTTCTAGCTTTTCTTCGCCTTACTCGAGTAGGACGATACAATCCAGACATTAGTCAGTCTTGGTGTAAAGTCACTGAGTATTATTCGGTTCTGCTTTATTCAGCAATATGCTGTATAATTGTTGTAATTTGCGAACATATTTGTTCTCAGTTCCGAACTACTAGCGACGACAGATTACCAGCGGTCATGAGCCATCAAGGTAGTTCTTTGGTGCATCAAGTAGAGAGGTGCCATCAAACAACACTTCCCTAATAATGCTACACACATAGAATTTGCTACAGTGCAGCTTTTTACTTTGCAAAATTTGCGCACAAATTTTGCATAGAATAAATGTTTTATCAAGATTTTTAGATCCCCTCCCTTGAGAGAACGTTACTCCTTTAAGTGAACACCCCGCGGCGTCCTGTTGTTATTGCTTATAACCATTTCGCAAGCCGGAGGCATAATGCACTACGCAAGCCGCTACTTTGGCACAGAGGCACCTAGTTTTACACCCGGGACTTCAGGTGGCCCAGTTTTACACCCAGTACAGCGGTGCCAGTTGGTAACCCGGTGGATCCTCGGAGACCAGACATGATCATAGATCAAACCCGATGTATGCTACTCCTGAACGTATAGTATCTCCACTGTGCAATGAAATTATCGTTCGTTTCGGGCCTTCCTATACGTTCAGCAGACAATCGCTAGGAATTCACCTCGTGACCCGTGGTGACCACACTGGATTTCAAGTTTATTGATTTGGACAGACCTGTCATTTATTTTGCTTTTCAGCTTCAGTTCTGCTCGATCTAGCTTGCCTAAGGCTTGATCTCGCTTTGCTCACCCCTGTAGGAGCCTCTACTAGTACCACTCGGAGTAATGGGGAATCCACCAGACCTAATCGATGAATGCCATCAAACAACAAACATAATACCCGGCTTCATCAGGCATATTTTATTACTTCCGAGAGGTACTTTAGTATCAGATCTTTCTCCATGCCTCTTATGAGGACCCGTCAGACCTTTCGGTTTATCGTTTAGCTTCAGTCCTGCTCGATCTAGCTTTCCCAAGGCTCGATCTAGCTCTATTCGCCCCACTAGAGGGCTCTCTAAGACCCCTCGGTCTTAGTGTTAGCTCCGGTACTGCTCGGTCGTGCTTGCTGAAGGCCCGACCCAGCTTTAGTTAGATTCTCGTACTTTCTCTTGGCCTCTCTAGGAGGACCAGACAGACCTCTCGGTCTATCGTTTAGCTTCAGTCCTGCTCGATCTAGCTTGCCCAAGGCTTGATCAAGCTCTATTCGCCCCGCTAGAGGGCTCTCTAAGACCCCTCGGTCTTAGTGTTATCTTCTGTAATGCCTAACCAAGCTTACTACAGGCCTTGGTCAGGTCTTTATCGGTCACCGATTAGTAACAGACCAATCATAGGGCCTTCCACCCTATCCGGGTTGAGGTCTTTAGTCCAGCCATATTTTGACAAGACACCTCTCCCTAATAATGCCCCACACATAGAATTACTGTCCATGCAGTATTTAACTTGTGTTTTTTTCTAAAATTTGATTTTCACTTTTTGGAGGTTCATTTGCTCCTCTGACACTCTTTCAGCTTCAATCTTACTCGATCTAGCTTTCCCAAGGCTCGATCTAGCTCTATTCGCCCCACTAGAGGGCTCTCTAAGACACTTCGGTCTTAGTGTTAGCTCCGGTCTTGCTCAATCGTGCTTGCTGAAGGCGCGATCAAGCTTTAGTTAGCTTCTCGTACTTCCTCTTGGCCTCTCTAGGAGGACCAGACAGACCTCTCGGTCTATCGTTTAGCTTCAGTCCTGCTCGATCTAGCTTTCCCAAGGCTCGATCTAGCTCTATTCGCCCTGCTAGAGGGCTCTCTAAGACCCCTCGGTCTTAGTGTTAGCTCCGGTACAGCTCGGTCGTGCTTGCTGAAGGCCCGATCAAGCTTTAGTTAGATTCTCGTACTTTCTCTTGGCCTCTATAGGAGGACCAGACAGACCTCTCGGTCTATCGTTTAGCTTCAGTCCTGCTTGATCTAGCTTTCCCAAGGCTCGATCTAGCTCTATTCGCCCTGCTAGAGGGCTCTCTAAGACCCCTCGGTCTTAGTGTTAGCTCCGGTACAGCTCGGTCGTGCTTGCTGAAGGCCCGATCAAGCTTTAGTTAGCTTCTCGTACTTTCTCTTGGCCTCTCTAGGAGGACCAGACAGACCTCTCGGTCTATCGTTTAGCTTCAGTCCTGCTCGATCTAGCTTTCCCAAGGCTCGATCTAGATCTATTCGCCCTGCTAGAGGGCTCTCTAAGACCCCTCGGTCTTAGTGTTAGCTCCGGTACAGCTCGGTCGTGCTTGCTGAAGGCCTGATCAAGCTTTAGTTAGCTTCTCGTACTTTCTCTTGGCCTCTCTAGGAGGACCAGACAGACCTTTCGGTCTCTTGCTTAGCTTCAGTCCTGCTCGATCTAGCTTTCCCAAGGCTCGATCTAGCTCTATTCGCCCCGCTAGAGGGCTCTCTAAGACCCCTCGGTCTTAGTGTTAACTCCTGTAATGCCTAACCAAGCTTACTACAGGCCTTGGTCAGGTCTTTATCGGTCACCGATTAGTAACAGACCGATCATGGGGCCTTCCACCCTATCCGGGTTGAGGTCTTTAGTCCAGCCATATTTTGACAAGACACCTCCCCCTAATAATGCCCCACACATAGAAATACTGTCCATGCAGTATTTAACTTGTGTTTTTTCTAAAATTTGATTTTCACTTTTTGGAGGTTCATTTGCTCCTCTGACACTCTTTCAGCTTCAATCTTACTCGATCTAGCTTTCCCAAGGCTCGATCTAGCTCTATTCGCCCCACCAGAGGGCTCTCTAAGACACTTCGGTCTTAGTGTTAGCTCCGGTCTTGCTCAATCGTGCTTGCTGAAGGCGCGATCAAGCTTTAGTTAGCTTCTCGTACTTTCTCTTGGCCTCTCTAGGAGGACCAGACAGACCTCTCGGTCTATCGTTTAGCTTCAGTCCTGCTCGATCTAGCTTTCCCAAGGCTCGATCTAGCTCTATTCGCCCCGCTAGAGGGCTCTCTAAGACCCCTCGGTCTTAGTGTTAGCTCCGGTACAGCTCGGTCGTGCTTGCTGAAGGCCCGATCAAGCTTTAGTTGGCTTCTCGTACTTTCTCTTGGCCTCTCTAGGAGGACCAGACAGACCTCTCGGTCTCTTGCTTAGCTTCAGTCCTGCTCGATCTAGCTTGCCCAAGGCTTGATCAAGCTCTATTCGCCCCGCTAGAGGGCTCTCTAAGACCCCTCGGTCTTAGTGTTAGCTCCGGTACAGCTCGGTCGTGCTTGCTGAAGGCCCGATCAAGCTTTAGTTAGCTTCTCGTTTTTTCTCTTGGCCTCTCTAGGAGGACCAGACAGACCTCTCGGTCTATCGTTTAGCTTCAGTCCTGCTCGATCTAGCTTTCCCAAGGCTCGATCTAGCTCTATTCGCCCCGCTAGAGGGCTCTCTAAGACCCCTCGGTCTTAGTGTTAGCTCCGGTACAGCTCGGTCGTGCTTGCTGAAGGCCCGATCAAGCTTTAGTTGGCTTCTCGTACTTTCTCTTGGCCTCTCTAGGAGGACCAGACAGACCTCTCGGTCTATCCTTTAGCTTCAGTCCTGCTCGATCTAGCTTTCCCAAGGCTCGATCTAGCTCTATTCGCCCCGCTAGAGGGCTCTCTAAGACCCCTCGGTCTTAGTGTTATCTCCTGTAATGCCTAACCAAGCTTACTACAGGCCTTGGTCAGGTCTTTATCGGTCACCGATTAGTAACAGACCGATCATAGGGCCTTCCACCCTATCTGGGTTGAGGTCTTTAGTCCAGCCATATTTTGACAAGACACCTCCCCCTAATAATGCCCCACACATAGAATTACTGTTTATGCAGCTTTTCACTTGTGAAATTTTTAATTTTCGCAATTATTATAGAATAAGTGTTTGCGCAGCTTTTCATAGGTCGAGCTCTAGCTAGCTAGCTCAAGCTAGCTAGCTAGCTCAAGCTCAAGCTATCTAGCTCAAGCTCAAGCCAGCTAGCTCAAGCTCAAGCTAGCTAGCTAGCTCAAGCTCAAGCTAGCTAGCTAGCTCAAGCTCAAGCTAGCTAGCTCAAGCTCAAGCTAGCTAGCTCAAGCTCAAGCTAGCTAGCTAGCTCAAGCTCAAGCTCAAGCTAGCTAGCTCAAGCTCAAGCTCAAGCTAGCTAGCTAGCTCAAGCTCAAGCTAGCTAGCTAGCTCAAGCTCAAGCTAGCTAGCTAGCTCAAGCTCAAGCTAGCTAGCTCAAGCTCAAGCTCAAGCTCAAGCTAGCTAGCTAGCTCAAGCTAGCTAGCTAGCTCAAGCTCAAGCTAGCTAGCTAGCTCAAGTTCAAGCTAGCTAGCTAGCTCAAGCTCAAGCTAGCTAGCTAGCTCAAGCTCAAGCTAGCTAGCTCAAGCTCAAGCTAGCTAGCTCAAGCTCAAGCTAGCTAGCTAGCTCAAGCTCAAGCTCAAGCTAGCTAGCTCAAGCTCAAGCTCAAGCTAGCTAGCTAGCTCAAGCTCAAGCTAGCTAGCTAGCTCAAGCTCAAGCTCAAGCTAGCTAGCTAGCTCAAGTTCAAGCTAGCTAGCTAGCTCAAGCTCAAGCTAGCTAGCTCAAGCTCAAGCTAGCTAGCTCAAGCTCAAGCCAGCTAGCTCAAGCTCAAGCTCAAGCTAGCTAGCTAGCTC
>NW_027449621.1:0-19833 GCF_964194025.1 Convolutriloba macropyga | reverse complement strand
CAAAAAATCAGAAACCGGTTGCGTGCAAGAAAAAACTGAAAAGAGTTGAAAAGACAGAAAAGTAAAGCAAAAATTGAATAAAAATCGAATAGGATCTAAGCTGATTTCAACGCAAAATTATGTAAGATGTACGTATAGAAACGCCAAAATTTTGTGAAACGTGATGTTGCAGTTCGATTTGTAAAGAGTGTAGTTCTTTAGAGAATAAAGGTTATATGGCACAGTGGTAGAAGAGGCGACAAGTAAGCAGAAGGTCAGTGGTCCGAGTTCCATACCCAGAATTTTTCCGCGTTGCGTTTTTTGTAATATCAATGCTAATTTCAATGCAAAATATGTAATATCTACGCTAAATTCAACGCAAAATATGTAAGATCTATTCTAATCTCAACGCAAAATATATAAGATCTACGCTGATTTCAATGCAAAATATGTAAGATCTATGCTAAATTCAACGCAAAATATGTAAGATCTACGCTAAATTCAAGGCAAAATATGTAAGGTCTACGCTAAAATCAACGCAAAATATGTAAGGTCTACGCTTAATTCAACGCATTCAACGCAAAATTATGTAAGAACAGTGCGGTGATTTTTCCCATTTGTCAACGCTAGTTACCGCTGATCTTACATAAATTTGGCAAAAGTCCTCGGCCCGGGTATTTTGTGGTTCAAACTTTTTCAATTGAGCTGATAAATAGGTATAAATGAACTCTTCGACCTAGAAAAACAGTTGAAAGAGCGTTTGGAGAGCTATGCCACACAGAATCGCAACATATAGGTATTTGTTGAGAGGTCGCCAAATATAAAAATTTTTGTCGAAATAGGTAAGATATGGAAAAACTTTCTGATCAACTATAACTAGCCCGAGTATACGGAAACTGCTTAAAAATGTTTTTCAAATAATGCAAATAAGGCTGTCTCTTGACAGCTTTTCGCCAATAATATTTCATGCAAATTTGCACTCGAATATAATATAAAGGTTACAACTTATCTTTGTACAACTCCTCTAAATATCCCTACACTCTACAATTGCGCTCTATTTTTGAAAGGATTGCTGCTTTTGGAAAGGATAACTGCAAGTGTTGTGAAATATTCACGCTATCGCACGCAGAGATCGAGTACCACCTACTCGTAATTTATGATAGTAGGGAAAACAGACAAAGGGTTTTAACATGTAAGTTGTAACGATTCCGATAAGGAACTTTCAAAGAGAATGAATGAGAACAATCTTTTGTCTATATGACCAGACGAAAATCCAACTCACATCAATAAATCATAGAGGTTACAATCAATTAAGGTTATTCAATAATGCATTATGGTCGACTGCAGATTATGTAATAACTTACCGGATGGATAAAAATTCATAGAAACTACTTGGTAACGCGATAATCGATAACTTTATGTAATTTATATGAGTCGCGTGTACCACATATCCCCGATCAGGGAAAACTTTTACAAAATTTGGCAATGATTTATGAGCTCTGGTAGCAAACATAGTATGCTCGGGCAATGACCAAAAATAACTCAATATTTAAATTGAATAATGATGAGCAATAATGAGTTTTAACACCAATGAAATATGCAATTTTATTTCGAATATGCTATAAGCTTGAAAAAATCAGATTTTGTTTCGGTGGATCGGCTCGAAAAATTTTCAAGCA
This sequence comes from Convolutriloba macropyga, assembly GCF_964194025.1. Lineage (NCBI taxonomy): Eukaryota > Metazoa > Xenacoelomorpha > Acoela > Convolutidae > Convolutriloba > Convolutriloba macropyga. Next base: position 18,175 of record NW_027449621.1, on the reverse strand, counting down.
CAAGGTCATTGTGTTAACTATATTATATGAGTACTCCAGAGTTCAGAATTTTTGATTCAAAATCAGGTATTATCGAGATATTAGTCGTAACTAAATCAACCGTAAACACTGCTGTACATAATCAACAGAGAGTTGATGTGCGAGTTGACAGATTGACAAATCGTGTTTCATAGCGGGATCATCATGAATTTCATGACTTAAAACAACGTGCCTTCCAAAATAAAAAGTTGTTCGGACTCTCAGGCTGATTTCTTTGTGGGCTCCGTTTTTTACATGTGCAGGAATTTTTCAGCAGGATAAAAGAGCGTATTACAATTGAACGATTTTGATGGTATACTGCAGGGGAATGGATTATTTCTGAGAAAGAACTGGCGACGCGATGTTGCGTTCAGGTTCAAAATACAGTTTCTAACGGACTCAACGACTGAAGTTGTTGTTGAGGGTGGTGGAGGTATATACCGGTCCTCTAGATATCCGGAGCCTGACATCATGCCCATGTCGGGTTGCTGGCTGTGCGTTCTGATACAGTGCAGTTTGTTTTCCGGCGGCTGCTATGGACGTCTACAAAATTGAAAAAGTTTTAGCATGCGGATCGTGTTTCTAACCGGTAAATCAGGGTGGATTTCTGCGACCTGAAGGTCCTCTTCCTCCAACGGTCGGGAGCTGCTCTCTGTCTTCTTGACTCAAATTGGATTTTCCTCTTGATTTCTCTTCGGCTACTTCATTCCTATAAACATGGTATGAAAGATTCACTGTAAGTTAGAATTTTTTGTCCGCTTTTTACCATCGGTTGCACTTTGCCTCATCGTTTCAATAATTGGCCCCCATTAATCCGCTTTCAAAGTTTTGTAGCGTGGACGTTAAGCTGTTTGTCAGTAGAATTTAAAACATTCTAATATGATGGTCCGGACTTCGCTCGGCATACCTTTGCTTGAGGAGTTTAGCGCTCTTCTGTAGCAACGAACTATGCAAAATCACAACTCTTTACTCGAACTGCTGGTAGACCTGTTTCAAAAATTTTCGAAATAGATACCGGCGATTCAAATATCATTTCTGGGGAAATTAAAAAGTCTGTCAAAGTAACTTTTGGTTCGTTTCTTTGACCACCTTTCTTACAATTGCGATCTGAGCGGAATACTCTGTTCGAGGGTTGGATTGCTCTTGTCATATAGATATGAGTATCTTCTACCAAACTCCGGGTCCTTATTTTCTCTGATCTTGTCCTTTTAATCGGTTCCGATTTCTTGACTTTGATTTCCTCATCACATCTGTACTATTCACATCTGAAAATGCGGTATTACCTTATTATCATTCAGTGTTTCTGCCTCTAAAAAACTTTTTTATTTGTATCCCAGTTTAGAGTATCAAAATTTCGGTTCATTGCTATGTTTTTTAATGGCTTCTTTGCAGATGGACGATGAACGGGGTTAAATTTGTTTTCAATTACGTAGTTGGTAGCTTATGTCTCTAACTTAGTATTTGAAAATTAGTATTTGATTTGTAAATAGTATTTTAACTTTTAATATAAGCAAGTCTCAAACTGATTGTCTGGATCATTCCTTCTACAAAACCGAGTGGCAAATATTGTTCGCAGGTGTTTCACTTTATCAATGTTATGCGTTTTACGGAAGAGTTCGAACGTTGTACCGACTACACTCGGTTCGTGATTGACTCTATATTTCTTGTTACACTGTGATTATAAAGTAATTTTCATCGAAGTGCTTTATGTAAGCGCTAGATGAACTTTTACCATATAAATATAGCAAGTATACCTTTTCCATATAAATTTTTTAACTTTGTCGAATGATTTTAATAAGTAGGGTTCTATTCTTTGATCCTCTACTATTGGTCCAAACTCTAATTGTTTTTCTTGCGTTGACTCTTTGCATTTTTCCAAGGATTTGAAATCTCATTTAGTTATTTTTGATCTTAATCTCTTACCTATCAGGGGGCACAAGACGCGTATTCTGCAGCCTTAGCCAGAAAATCTGGATTGCTATTTTGCCACCTAGTTGGTTTTCCTTCTTTGGCGCCTTAAATTTTTCCAAGGATTTGAATTCTCATTTAGTTATTTTTGGTCTTAAACTCTTACCTATCAAGGGGCACAAAACGTTTATACTGCAGACTTAGCTAGAAAGTCTGGATTGCTGTTTGGCTACCACGTAATAAACGACATCAGTCCCTCTCAAGCTACCGGGATGAGACATGTGCAGTGACTCGTTCATTGCGTTTTTCATTGCATGTGGGTTGGCTTCTCTGTCGTCCACAACCCTGCTCACATGACTAACGTTCAGGTTCTTCCAATAGGAATTCATATAATTTTGGAGTTCTCTGCACATCTGTTTGTCCCTACCTAGCACACTATCGCGTATCTCTTTCAACACCAAGCCGTTGGATGCCATGGCTGCAAAAACATTTTTTGAGAAGTTATCTGTAATGTTGAGAATCTCGATCTCTGTTGACGTATTCTCCGATGTGTAAATCATATTGCAGGATTCAGTGCAGTATGTCCTCCCAAACAAGACGTTATGGTCCAATGTGACCGTCGACTTCTGTTGTAATGAAGTATATTACTGTACTGCATTTCCTGGTTCCATATTGAAAAAAAAAGGTTTTCTGCTGTTCACAATTTATTTATATAGTAAAAATTTTGTTATTTTGACCGACGCAAAGAATGAATGAGGACACGTTGTTTTCAGTAATGAGGAGTGATTTTTGATTTGATTTAACATTTAAAATTATGCGATGATCGAGTGAAATTGAATGTAAAAAAATAGTAATTGGAGTAAAACCATGTCAAGTATTTGAATGATTTCGAGTCACAATTTGAAAAAGGTTTAAAATTTTAAATAAATTAATTGAAATAAGTGTTACGATAGAGATTGAATGGTTTCGGGAATTACGAGAGCCAAAAAGCGAATTTGACTTTTGCTTCAATTTTTCTGATCTATTGAGCGTGCGTTTTTCTTTATAAGGACTTACCGCTTGATATTCTCGTTCCTTTTTGCTCATATTGAATTCCAGAATACTACATTTCCGATTATTTCATTCGGTTGTTCACTTTGCCGAATGTTGATAACGGCCAAAAATCCTTTCATATCGATGTTGGCAACAACAGATTTGTCATCAAATTTGTCATCATTAAATTGAAAGACCTTGTGCTTTGTCATAAATTTGTCATCATTGCACTGAAATACCTTGTGCCTTTCCGGAGAGGTTCCGGGAAATTTAGTGTAAAAGTCCCATATCTGAACCCTGCATATTTTGAATATTTAAATTTTAATGAGCCAGTCTGTCGATCCAACTAGTTAAACAACTTTGGTATATTTTATTAGCTTTGTTTGGCTTAAATAGCTTAAGTACCTTGATGATCTGGAGACACTCTAATCTTATTCCCGTAGAGGTGGTGTTTATCTTGTTCTAAGACTCAAAGAACTCCCAAAAAGTTTTAGCTCGTCTAGGCAATTTTTCTGTTCGCCAGCGTTCAAGAAGCAAGAGAAAGAAAAAAAGACTTTTTCCAATTTGTGTTTGCTGTTCAAAGGAGACCACCGACACATTTTCTTGAAACATTGGATCTGACTCGCCAGATTAGCTTAGGATTAGTGTTTTCTGAAAAATTTGCTATCTTTTTCTTTATGTTATCAAAGATGTGACGGATGTCTGACCACAACAATTTGTTTCACTTTTTAAAAACGCTTTGAAAGGTTAACATAATTTTGCTAGATTAGGATTGAATTTTGTTACGTTATATAATGTCTTATGATAGAAATTATCTGGTTAAATTTGTTTTGGTCTCTAAGGTAAAAAAAACTGCTGTTGTTTTTTGCAATTTGAAAATTAATTCCAGGGATTGAGATGAGCAGTCCAAGCCAATTAAATTCCTGTTTTGCGAAAAGACAAATTGGAAGGTTTTTTTTGTACGTTACTTCGTCATTTAGTGTGAGGCGCTTGTCCAAATCTACTAAATGGTTTCATCTTAAACCTCGCGTAAACAAATATTGACATCAAAGAAACAGTATGTATTTCTCTTAAATAATAGAGTGCACCTCAGTGCTTTTAAGACTTAAGCGAGTTTATTAGCGAGTCCATAAAAACTAGCTTTAAATCTCTAAGAAACTGTACAAAGACTTCCAACGACGTTAAATAGAAAATGAGTTAGAGTTTATTGGTAGGCTGATTGTACGCGTATTTCAGATCAATGGAACTGAAAAATACTTCTCCCAGAGTGGATTTTTTGATCTGGTTCCCTACATTGTCTATTCATTCATCGGTGTTTGACACTTGATACTTGTTTTGTTGTATTTGTGGAGTGCGTTGTTATGAACTTTTTACTCTGAATCATGTTTATTTGAATTATTTATCTTATCTGCAATTTTCGTATGAGAAATAAAACAGTCATTAGAGCAATTTTCGGCTTATTCCACATGATCTTCAGAAATTACCTTTGGTATTTCCAATTTGACACGCTCCTCAAGGTGGTGGGGTACAAACCTACCATTTTGACGAGATACGACATTTCTCCGTCTGATGCGCTTGTCCAAATCTACTAAATGGTTTTATCTTAAACCTCGCGTATACAAATATTGACATCAAAGAAACAGTATGTATTTCTCAGTGATAATAGAGTGCACCTCAGTGCTTTTAGGATTTCAACGAGTTTATTAGCGAGTCCATAAAAACTAGCTTTAAATCTCTAGGAAACTGTACAAAGACCTCCAACGAAGTTAAATATAAAATGAGTTAAAGCTTATTGGTAGGTTGGTTGTACACATATTTCAGATCAATGGCCCTGAAAAATACTTCTCCCAGGGGAGATTTTTTCATCTGGTTCCCTACATTGTGTAAAAATACATCGATGTTTGACTCTTGATACTCATTTTGTTGTATTTGTGAATTGCGTTGTTATAAACTTTTTACTCTGAATCATGTTTATTTGAATTATCTATCTTATCTGCAATTTTCATATGAGAAATAAAACAGTCATTAGAGCATTTTTCGGCTTATTCCTCATGATCTTCAGAAATTACTTTTGGTATTTCTAATTTGACACGCTCCCCAAGGTGGTTATGTACAAACCTACTGTTTTGACGAGATACGACATTTCTCCGTCTGAGGCGCTTGTCCAAATCTACTAAATGGTTTTATCTTAAACCTCGCGTAAACAAATATTGACATCAAAGAAACAGTATGTATTTCTCAGTGATAATAGAGTGCAGCTCAGTGCTTTTAGGATTTCAGCGATTTTATTAGCGATTCCATAAAAACTAGCTTTAAATCTCTAAGAAACTGTTCAAAGACTTCCAACGACGTTAAATATAAAATGAGTTAGAGTTTATTGGTAGGCTGATTGTACGCGTATTTCAGATCAATGGAACTGAAAAATACTTCTCCCAGAGTGGATTTTTTGATCTGGTTCCCTACATTGTCTATTCATTCATCGGTGTTTGACACTTGATACTTGTTTTGTTGTATTTGTGGAGTGCGTTGTTATGAACTTTTTACTCTGAATCATGTTTATTTGAATTATTTATCTTATCTGCAATTTTCGTATGAGAAATAAAACAGTCATTAGAGCAATTTTCGGCTTATTCCACATGATCTTCAGAAATTACCTTTGGTATTTCCAATTTGACACGCTCCTCAAGGTGGTGGGGTACAAACCTACCATTTTGACGAGATACGACATTTCTCCGTCTGATGCGCTTGTCCAAATCTACTAAATGGTTTTATCTTAAACCTCGCGTATACAAATATTGACATCAAAGAAACAGTATGTATTTCTCAGTGATAATAGAGTGCACCTCAGTGCTTTTAGGATTTCAACGAGTTTATTAGCGAGTCCATAAAAACTAGCTTTAAATCTCTAGGAAACTGTACAAAGACCTCCAACGAAGTTAAATATAAAATGAGTTAAAGCTTATTGGTAGGCTGATTGTACACATATTTCAGATCAATGGCCCTGAAAAATACTTCTCCCAGGGGAGATTTTTTCATCTGGTTCCCTACATTGTGTAAAAATACATCGATGTTTGACTCTTGATACTCATTTTGTTGTATTTGTGAATTGCGTTGTTATGAACTTTTTACTCTGAATCATGTTTATTTGAATTATCTATCTTATCTGCAATTTTCATATGAGAAATAAAACAGTCATTAGAGCATTTTTCGGCTTATTCCTCATGATCTTCAGAAATTACTTTTGGTATTTCTAATTTGACACGCTCCCCAAGGTGGTTATGTACAAACCTACAGTTTTGACGAGATACGACATTTCTCCGTCTGAGGCGCTTGTCCAAATCTACTAAATGGTTTTATCTTAAACCTCGCGTAAACAAATATTGACATCAAAGAAACAGTATGTATTTCTCAGTGATAATAGAGTGCAGCTCAGTGCTTTTAGGATTTCAGCGATTTTATTAGCGATTCCATAAAAACTAGCTTTAAATCTCTAAGAAACTGTTCAAAGACTTCCAACGACGTTAAATATAAAATGAGTTAAAGTTTTTTGGTAGGCTGTTTGTACACTTATTTCAGATCAATGGCCCTGAAAAATACTTCTCCCAGAGTGGATTTTTTGATCTGGTTCCCTACATTGTCTATTAATACATCGATGTTTGACTCTTGATACTCGTTTTGTTGTATTTGTGAATTGCGTTGTTATGAACTTTATACTCTGAAGCAGGTTTATTTGAATTATGTATCTTATCTGCAATTTTTATATGAGAAGTAAAATTGTCGTTCGAGCAATTTTTGGCTTATTCCATATGGTCTTCAGAAATTAACTTTACTATTTCTGATTTGACACACTCCTCAAGGTGGTGGGGTACAAACCTACCATTTTGACGAGATACGACATTTCTCCGTCTGATGCGCTTGTCCAAATCTACTAAATGGTTTTATCTTAAACCTCGCGTATACAAATATTGACATCAAAGAAACAGTATGTATTTCTCAGTGATAATAGAGTGCACCTCAGTGCTTTTAGGATTTCAACGAGTTTATTAGCGAGTCCATAAAAACTAGCTTTAAATCTCTAGGAAACTGTACAAAGACCTCCAACGAAGTTAAATATAAAATGAGTTAGAGTTTATTGGTAGGCTGATTGTACGCGTATTTCAGATCAATGGAACTGAAAAATACTTCTCCCAGAGTGGATTTTTTGATCTGGTTCCCTACATTGTCTATTCATTCATCGGTGTTTGACACTTGATACTTGTTTTGTTGTATTTGTGGAGTGCGTTGTTATGAACTTTTTACTCTGAATCATGTTTATTTGAATTATTTATCTTATCTGCAATTTTCGTATGAGAAATAAAACAGTCATTAGAGCAATTTTCGGCTTATTCCACATGATCTTCAGAAATTACCTTTGGTATTTCCAATTTGACACGCTCCTCAAGGTGGTGGGGTACAAACCTACCATTTTGACGAGATACGACATTTCTCCGTCTGATGCGCTTGTCCAAATCTACTAAATGGTTTTATCTTAAACCTCGCGTATACAAATATTGACATCAAAGAAACAGTATGTATTTCTCAGTGATAATAGAGTGCAGCTCAGTGCTTTTAGGATTTCAGCGATTTTATTAGCGATTCCATAAAAACTAGCTTTAAATCTCTAAGAAACTGTTCAAAGACTTCCAACGACGTTAAATATAAAATGAGTTAAAGTTTTTTGGTAGGCTGTTTGTACACTTATTTCAGATCAATGGCCCTGAAAAATACTTCTCCCAGAGTGGATTTTTTGATCTGGTTCCCTACATTGTCTATTAATACATCGATGTTTGACTCTTGATACTCGTTTTGTTGTATTTGTGAATTGCGTTGTTATGAACTTTATACTCTGAAGCAGGTTTATTTGAATTATGTATCTTATCTGCAATTTTTATATGAGAAGTAAAATTGTCGTTCGAGCAATTTTTGGCTTATTCCATATGGTCTTCAGAAATTAACTTTACTATTTCTGATTTGACACACTCCTCAAGGTGGATAGGTACAAACCTACTGTTTTGGCGAGATACGACAGTTCTCCGTCTGATTTTCGACATAAATATGTGTGTTTTTGATATTCCCAGTCGTGTTTTAATGTTTGGAGTTTTTTTTACTTATTTCAATTTTGATTGGAAATAAGTGTTCAAACTTCGTCGAGAACAGAAGTTCGTCGGTAAGTGGTCAGTGTCCATCCTGCACAATCAACACCTTCCACATTTTTACCTTCCTGTCGTTTGATTTAATAGGGCAGTTAATTGAAACAAATCTATTACTTGGGTCATCCGAAAATTTTAATTTTATTTGTTCTTTTTCGTTTCATTTGTGTTTGCGCTAGACGTCAGGTCCTTTGAGGTCAAACTTTATTTAATGAGCCAGTTAATTTTTCCAAATCGTTGTTTCCGATTTTTATTTTCATTTTTTAAATTACGGTTCGTAGGCTTTCAGTTAATTGTAATACTGTGTAAAGTTTTGACTCGGATGTATCTGACCATGAGCATTGCTAAAAAACTTTGAATTCCCAGCTGAGATATTTGCACTTGTTTCGAGCATCTTGTTGACTATTCTCCTTCATTAAATATCGCTTTTGTTTATCTCTAACCACTTCAACATACTTCAGCGAAATGAACCTTTTGGACTATTTACATATTTGATTGTGCGCTGGATAGCTTGCTTTATGATCTTTATCATAAAGTTAGTCCACCGTTTCGATAGTTATTAGGATTACTTCTGGATTGGAAGTTCTCTAATTTTATAGTATTACCTCGAATTAACTTTCTTTTCTTAACTCCTGCTCACGTCCTAAATGAATCCATGTTCAAAAACTAAGATGGAATTAGACTAATGGGAGTACTTACTATAACGATGGGGTTGTGATATGTGTTTCGATGATTTTCGCAATTTGAGACTCGCATTCAGACGAAACAGTCTCCTTCAACAGTTCTAGTTGAATATCGCGACTACTCATTTTGAAGTTGAACGTATCTCTAATAACTTCTTATTCTAAGCTATCAAGTTTAGTTTGTCGCTGTCTGATCAATATTCCTCCATCAAAATCCATAGGTCATTAACTTCCTTGTTTCCGATGTGTTCGTGTGGGTACTGTCTATGTAGTGTATTAAGATCGTATTATCTGATGCTTAGGAATAACAGTGATTTTTTTTGGTCTGCGACATTTTATGTTTTATCACTCCGACAGTAATCTCAAATCTCTGGTTCCACCATCTATTTTGCCAATTTTCTCTTTGTTGTATGTTTCTTTCGGTTTGCTTGTAGCTTGTCTTTTGCGTTCAAAAGTTGAGGTTAGATTGAGGATTCGTTCTCTATTTGTCGGCTCCAATGGAGACGACACTTCTTTTGGAATAGGTCACAAAAATACTCCGACGTCAATATTTTCTTCGTTTTCAAGGCGAGTTGCGCTTAAATTCTCCTCTTTTCCCCAAGAGACAGTTGGTTCATATGATTGTCCTTCCTGAGATGCCCAACAGTATTCTGGAGTTTTTATTTGATTGTGCCATGTAATGGGCTATTCCTCTTTCCGCACGCACGGATCGAGTAACGTCCACTTGTAACTTATACCAGTAAGAAAAAATGACAAAAGGCTAAATCATGTAAAATTTAGATGTTCCGATACGGATCTTGTAAAAAGATACGAAAGAATCTTTTTTTATAGGCAGTCAAAAAGCCAACTGACATCAACATGAGGTATGGGTTTAATACCAATATAAATTTCATGCAAAAATGCGTTAAGTTGAACTGCAGATTATAGAATAAATAAACCGATTGGATGAAACACAAATAACCTATTTGCTAACGCGTGTATCAAATGCGTTAGTGAGTTAGTGATTCGAGTTATTGATTCGAGTCGCGTATACCACAAAAAGAACACAAAGTTGCATTTTACGTAATTTTAAATTGAAACATAAATACTTTTCTTGGAAGAATAGCTACAGTAGGAAAGCTCTCATGTGAGCTATAGTTACAAGTATTGCAAATAAAATAGCAAGTTTGCAACAAATGTTCAAAAAACCCTGCAGAGCAATTACTGTAGTGTATACATCCAAGGCTTCAAGCAGTCAAGAATGAGTTAGAACTTTTCGAAAAAAGAAGATTCGTTCTGACAATTTATGCCCAATGTAAATGAAAACCAAAGCAAGAACTAGATTAATAATAGTCAGCAACGAAATGTCGATCTGCGGTCTTTTCCTTGCCAAATATGGTCGTTCATATGTTCTCATATTATAAGTACGGTATATCCAAATTAACATTTTGTCTTTTGACAAGGCACGTTCTTCTGGTAGCTAATACCTTTCGCCCCAAAGTCTTTTCTCAATTTTTTTAAAAAATTTTTGATCGACGCATTGTGCAAAACGCTTTTGAGCAGGAACAACTAAACTTTTATTCGCAAATTCAAATATGAAAATTTTTTTGATTGGTTATTGAATGCCAGAAAAAATTGAGTGATTCTGAGTGACTCCATAAATGTCACATAGTTTTCATTCTCTTTTGAGGTTCGGTTTTCGCTTTCAAAAAGATGTTGCCGTGTAAGAATTTGCCAAAATTTACAAATTCTTTAGAAGTCATTTACAAATTCTCTAGCTTAATGCACTAAAAAACGCTCGTAAGTTATCAAAGAATTTTTTTCGGGCACATGGGAACCAAGGTTTACCAAGCCCAAGATATCATTTTTAGTTCGAGATAAGTCTAAATAACTTTGAAAGTTGCTCATTTAAAACCATGAAACTTACATACAGACAGAAAGAATAGTTGGAAAACTATGAAGTTTAGATTCCAATGCCTATTTTTTTTTACATCTTTTTGAATACCTTGATTTATATACAATGGCAGGGTTTGAAGATGATTGAAAAATTTTATTTGCAGAAATATCAAGCGTTATATTGCATACTTCTCTTGAAGTGTAATTTATAGCATACAGGAAATAAACCCATATCTGAAGAATTAACGTTGCAGGTCAAATTTTGATGGATTGAATACAGATTTTGTAAAACAGCAGTTTTCTTAGAAATCTTTTCTCCTGTTCATCCTGCACCAAAATAGCCACCGCAGATGCAACAAGAGTTGACGTGAACCTCTTAGAAATCTTCTTGCAGGAAGAACTATGAACTCAAAAAAGAATATGCTCTATATCAAATTATTTTCGTAAGTTTTGCTTTATGTTAGAATGTAGAGAGAGAACAACCTAATGTAAATTGTGCATAAGATAAGCTTGACAAGAAGCTCTACTTGTTCAACGTATACATGGCTAGAGGAATGAAGCCACGAGAAACAAGAAAGAACGTGAGAATGTGTTATAAGAGATGCCCAAATTCGAAAGCTTAAGATAAGTTGGAGTAAATAGGCAGCACTCTAGGCTTGCAAGTCAGAGATGCTGATTGGAATCCAGCACTGCTCCATTTTCACAGTAGTTGCAACTGCATAGACCCCCTAGCACTTTACTGACTAGAAATTTTGCCAAAAGCCGTCGGAACCTTACAGGAAAGGACCATTTTTGAGCACCGTTAGAAAATAACGCAGATTTGATGCTGTTTTGACAGTTTATGAGCAGTATGGACAATTTGTGGACGGATGTCCTAGAAGCCAATAAAACTGCGATCAAATACGCATATAAAGTTTCATAACATTAACAGCAAAAAGTATTCATCTCATTTCTATAAGCGGTAATAAACGCTCATGTGCTAAATCACGGCTCAAAATTGTGACTTAAATTTTGGAGTTCTTTGTTTTTTTGCAAAAATCTTGTCAAGTTAACTGTTCATCTAGCAACATCTTTCAAGATAACCCTTTTTTACAAGATTCTTGAAAGATCTTGCAATAAGATAACCATCTGGTCACGACTGGGGTTCTTACTTTCGAAAAAAGATTAAACCGAATATGTCTAAAAACGGATGGGTTTAAACTGTTTTGTATCAAAAGTGGTAAAAAAACTGCATTTTTTAAAAAAAAATGTCTAAGCCACAATTTTCAGCTGGAATGTGATCCTTCTCAATTTATACTCACCCAGTTAATTGTTTGAAGCACTTCGGGTACTCTTTGCCATTCAGTAGAACCTGTCCACTCACTTCATCTGGCCTCACGTCTCTTCTTTTAGCCAGCAAGTCCAGCAGACTTGTTTTCCCACATCCACTGGGACCCATAATGGCATTTAGACCCGGCTCAAACACCCCAATAACATTGCGCAAAATTTTTTTCTGTTCTCTCTGGCGATTTTGTCCAAATGCTGTTTCGTATTCCAGACCATGGAAAGATATCACACTGGCTTTCGATTGAGCTTCGTTTTTGCTCGAGTATTCATTTTGATTTGAGCTCATGTTTCAGATTTTGAATATTTACTTAGAGGTTTTTAGACCATTAATTCAATTATACGGCAGATTATTGAGCTTTAATTTTCAGTAAACTTTGTCAAACTTTTGTTTTAGTAAATTCATAAAGCTTTGAGATAAAACTAGCCACCACATTGAGATATAGTCACCTTGAAAATCAGCTGTTCAATATAATAATAATACCAATTGCTAGATGTAAGCGAATGGTTCCAAATTTAATAGTTCGAGTCAATTTATAATTTAACAGGGTTGAAATCTACTTAAATAATCCATTAAAGGATTCAAGAAATGGGGCAATGGAAGTGCTAGGAGCCTTGGGTGACAATAAGAGGGGTTTCGTAAATTTAACCCAAAAAAATCACCCCGCAGAGATTTAAAAATATGGTGATGGTGTAATGTTTGGTACCTTGCCGGCTTTTTTTTTTAGAAATTATCCCCCATCCCAAAAAATATTAATCCACAAGGAGAAAGTGTAATTTTGTTTGGCTTGACAATGAGACAAAAACACTATATTAAATATGAGATCTATAATTTGAATATATACAGATCGGTTGCGGAAAAAAACCCACTGAAAAAACCCACTTCAATTTATATTGGAAAAAACCCCCACGGAAATAAACCCCCAGTTTACTATTAAAGAGCTGCGCATTTAGCGCGTTTGGCCATGACTCAGCGGCCCGTGGGACTTGATATGAAACTACCACCACCGAACAAACTATCACGACGGAAATTTAATTTTGAAATGTTTTTTTTTTCGTGGCATTTATTTCCTAGACCCTTCACATCCTCCCACCAGTATGACCCCAAGAAGATGTGGGTTAATGGGTGAATTGGCTATCAAAAGATTTGTAAATTTATCTCAAAAATTTCTAGCCTAATCCTAAAAAGATACATAGTGTTAGATCGAACACCGAAATGGCCTCCTATTTAAACTTGTATGACTCAAATGGATTATTCTCTGACAAGACCAACTTTGTCTAGAAATTGTCTCTGATCGCAATAAAACGCACTCTGAATTGGCTCTGATTCAGCCAGCTATCAGGCATTTTGGCATTTTGGACCCTGTAATTCCGAACGCTGAAAAGATAGTAATGCGATCGAGAGTCATATCACATGTCGATACCGTTTGGGATCTCAGCTTAGGTAGTTTTTTGTAATATTTTTGGTGTAGTTTTTAGAATTTCTATAAGCATTTCTAATTTTTACCAACTCTTGGCTAATATTTTGCAAAAAATACCTTTGAGTACAAGTTACATAGGTTTTACCAATTCCAGAGCTATCCCAGTGAAACGAAACTTGATACACCTTTCTATGTCATGCAAGATCTTGAAAACTCTTGCCTAACTTGAAACATTTGCCAAGATAGCAAAAGTTTGACAAGATATTATCAATACACTTCAAGAAGTTCTCTTGCCGTAACATGCGAAAAGTTTGATAAAACTTGAAACATAGGAAAACAGTTTTTTTATATATATGATTAGGAAAAAACATTTTTCGAATTAAATTTACAGTTGACAATTGCGGCAAAGTGTATCAACAATAGTTTCGGACACTCTTTTTTATAGAAAGCGAGGCTAATACCTTCATCTATCAAGCTGTTTTCAAATGTTTTTTAACCGCAGGATAAAAATTTTGTCAAAACTTTTCTTTCAGGATTGTTTTTAAACTCCAATCTTTAATTTTCGTGAAAAAGCTGCTCTAGCTCCAAATGAAAACAAAATGCGACGATTGCAAACCGTTACAAAAAAGACTGCTCGTTTTAATAATGCTTCTGAGCGCATATCCAAAAAGCAACGAAACAACAAGTTAGTAATTCTTGGACACTTTATTCATGCATAGAGTCACGTAAAAAATGGACCGGTTAAAAGCATATTTCAACCTCAATATCTCAGAGAACTGGTGTAACCTGGATCAGCCACAGCCTATATTAAATGTTTTCGACCTAATTCGTTGCTTTAATGAAACCATGTGTAAGTAAAATTTGACCATAAAAACAGCATTTAACCATTAAAGGCTGATTGATATAGTTATTAAACTGTTTCAAAGATCGTTCTGAAAGTTGACTCCAAAAGTTTTTACCGCACCGCTCTAGTTCAAAACTAATTCAAAACTTACAAAAATTTGCAAATTTTTGCTCGATGATGTAAAATTAGTCAATTTTTGCAAATTACTTCCTCACATGGTCAGCTTTGTAAAATAAGTTTGCAAAAATTTGCGCACAATTGGAAGAGTTCGTTCTAGTCGAGCTGTGCTTAATTTAGCAATGTAAGTTATTTTCCTAACCTATTCTCGGAGATTGGTTAATTAAATTGAAAAATGTGTAAAGAACAACATGTAAACCATATGTATGATAAAATAACCCAACAAGGCCAGCTTCTAACGATAAGAGACAAAAAATATTCAGACGTGTTTGCAAATATTTGTAAAATTAATACATTATTTTACAAAATTTGTAAATTTCTTTATAAATAATTGCAAATTTGATATTACGATTAAACTAGGGTATATAATTACTCCAATAAATCATTTCAGTAAATCCACCACTGCTGGTCCCAAACCCGTAATAAAAAGGAGGAGGGAAGAACCATAGATCATATTGAAAAACGTCAATGTCGATTTTTTTAATCAACTAGAGAAACTGTTCCGACAGTTCTTGCATAATCTTATTTATTTTTGATTCAAATCCTTAAAACTTGACAAAAATTGCTAAGATCTTAAAGATTTTATCAGGATCTTATTTGTTGAAATTCTTGCAAAAATATTGCATTTCCGTACATATCATGACGTTTTCTTACCAAAAATCTTACCAAGATGTTATCAAGATTTGTAAAGTTTTGTAAGCTTCTTATCAAGAAGTTTAACTTTCACTTCACTGAGATGTCAAGAGACGATTTCCAAATGGCTTATTGCGAGTAGGATCTCATTCTCTTGAGCGCCAATGCTTTATTGTATATTCTTAGTCAATATTTACTTTCAACATGTTCTTCTAGACAAAAAGATAATGGAGCGCTCATAAAATTATAACGCCCGCTAGCATAATTTCTGCGTAGCGTTTCCTCACCGAGGCTACAACAGGAATTTTTTGCTAGAAGGTGTTTTCTGTCACACTATTCTGTAGTCTCTTTAACAACTGAGGAAGATCGTTGGTTCACAATTTGTTGTTCTGATTTTGCTCTGATTCAAAAATTTTCAGAAATAGGTGATTCTGAATTTTCTCTGAATCAGAGAAATTCAGAATTTGTTCTAATTTATCTCGGGTTCAGTACTAAAAAATTGAATTTCTCTGATTTTGGTTTGATTCAGTAATGATTTTCTCTGGAGGTTAGGTACGGGAGCAGAATATGATCACGCATAATATCAAAAAGTGTCAGCTTCTTCAACTCGTTGGCCAACAATTTCTTGGCACATGGAAAGAAAGACAGGCATCGCCGATTTTGAGAACTTGAGAAATGGAACTCTCACTAAACAGCTACAAGGACTTTTTCCATCAACTGCAGATGCCTAGGAAGAATGTGGTCGAATCATTTCAAGAAAGCACAAAACAACCTAGGTGCAGCTGCTATATAGAATGGCGCGCTCATATTAAGTTAACTGCCTTTTTCTCAGATTTAGCATTTCGATCCTATAGATAAGGCTGATAAGACTGATTATTTTTTTCGTATTTACCACTTGACACAACCGGAGACAGCATTGAATCACTCTCTGAGTGAAACCTTAAAGTACCGCCAAACTCATCAAACCAATTTCTTGGCACTGGGCAAAGTTTTTCAAATTATCTTGAAAAGCTTTGAAAACAATTACTGTGACGTTGAATATGAAAATCAGTAGTCAGCCCAGACTGAAAGTTGCCCCCAGTGGAATTCAAAAAAATCAAAGGAATCATCGTTTTTCTTATGAAATAAATAAGTCATCAACTGCTTTGCGTGGTTTATAGAGAATGTATCAAACCCATCACCCGTACCTAAATCTCAGCCGAATTCAGTACTGATTCAGATCACATTTTGCACTGAATTTGTCTGATTCAGAGCTAATTCAGTGATTCATTTTGAACTGTCTTCTGATTCAGAGGAATACAGAATATGTTTTCTGAATTTTCGTCTGATTCAGAGAAATTCAGAAATCAATTCACAGTTGGTTCTGAAATCCTTCTGAATCAGTAATAAAACGTAAATTTTCCCTGAAAATATTCTGAATCAGTTCTGATTGTCACTGAACTGTAGGTACGGACAGGGACAAGGCATTCAACATTCAATGAATTCTTCATGACATCTCTTGAATCGGTTTTTTCCATGGCTCCATTCATCAGTTGTTCTTTTATCCACTGACCAGCCGTTTTAACTCTAAACGAATTGCATAACTACTTGCCGGAAATGTAATGTACGCCCGGTTATATAACAGTCTGCAAAAAATGAAAAAGTTCACACAATTTTGAATTTTCTATTTTGATGTCTCCAATGGACTGTTTTAAAGTTTTGCCGCAGTCAGCTTGATGAGAGTCTGACAAAAAACAGTTCCTTCTCAGGAATCTTGAAATTGCTTGAAAGTCAAACTACTAAAAAAGGTGGCTTTAGGAAGTAGAGTACCAAAAAATAAAAATTGTTCCTGGAGGTAGACATCAAGTGATGTGATCGAGGCTCACTCAAAGTTTAACGGAATTGATTTTCCGATTAAATATTCAAATTTCACAAAAAATTGCAAATTATTACAATTGTATGTGCACTTTATATGTGGATTTGTGGACTCAAGGAACCCTCTGGCGTCTTCATCTTCAATGGGCATCTACAAACATAAAAAGTTAGTTTTTTTTAGTCTGGACATGAACGCACGAATTTTTGTGCGTTCATGATCAGACTCTCGTGTGTTCATGTTCAGACTTTCGTGCGTTCGCCAGACTTTCGTGCGTTCATTTTCAGACTTTCGTGCGTTCATGTGCAGACTTTCGTGCGTTCATGTCCAGATTTTCGTGCGTTCATGTTCAGACTTTCGTGTGTTCATGTCCAGACCTTCGTGTGTTCACCAGGTTTCGTGCGTTCATGTTCAGACTTTCGTGTGTTCGACAGACTTTCGTGCGTTCATGTTCAGACTTTCGTGCGTTTGTTGATGTTTCCAGACTATGTAATTTTGAACGCACGACGCCCCCCTCCGTCCGGGACCTCCGTCCGGGACTTGCTTCCGTCCGGGAGCCCAACCTGGGAAGTACGGAACGAAAACATTCGCTCCCTTTTATCAAATCTAATAGATATTAACTGTCAATCTTGATTGTAAACATCTGAGCGCATGATCACAATGAATTTGAAGAAAGAGAAAACAAAATATCCAGAGTAAAAACATAAAATTATCAAAGAAAAACCAAAGAATCGGAATTCAAAGCGATCTTCACGAAAATGGGTAATAATTTTTTAGAGATACCTACAGTATAAGCGTTTTCACTTGGATTTCTGTTCAGTACCGTATAAAAAAAATTCGTCGCAAAAGCAAAAATTATAATTTAGTGCCTCCTATTGAACATATTTATTTGATAATCGCTCTCTATACCTCCATTGAGGAGATCCATAACAAGAAAAAAGAGCAGCTGGGCAATAAACAAACCATGTAGAACCTATCAAGAGAGAGCTAAAAGTCTTGGAACCTGTTGACTATGTTGTTTTCTTTTCACTATTGAAACAATAAGAAAGATGCATCAGTAATCGCCACAACGGCAGAAAAATATCAACGGAACACAATTTTTAAGCCAGCACTTTGAAATTTACGCCAGCGTGTTTCTATTAGAAAATATTGGTTTTCGAATTGTATTCCGTTTTTTTAATGGACTTAGACTTTTACTGATTGAATTATAAAAAATCGTT
>NW_027449620.1:0-12433 GCF_964194025.1 Convolutriloba macropyga | reverse complement strand
GAGCTTTTTTATTTAATTTCAAAGGTGTTAAAACTACCAAAACTTTCTTACTTTTTCGGTTTTATACCATACAAAAAACATCCTTTTGTCACTACTGTTTTGCCGTAAGTTAATTTCAGATCTCTTTGCTAAATATTTTTTTTTCTTTTTGAAGCTATAACATTAGCATGTTTTGGATTAAGTGAGTCACCTTTTTTAAAAGCCAATTCAATTTTGCTCACTCTGGCTCCCAATTCAACTCTCCATTTTACTTTTAGTTTCAAAAATTTTGTCATTCGATGGGGTTGCGTATTGGTGTTCATACAGACATCTGTCTATATCAACATGATTGTTGACTACTTTGAAACCACAGATTTTAATCTGTCCTTATCGTTTTTTTCTCCCATTTTGTAGTGTGAACAAAAGATGTCAGTAGTCATGAAATCAATCAGTTATTCAGAATTGCTTTTTTGTTGTCTTTATTTGCTTAAGTTGCTTTCCAGGACCTGTCTTGCAAAGTTTATGGATTTCTGAAACAATTTACTCATTTTACCAATTTTTATTGCTTGTTAATACAAGAGTTTAACTAAAAACACATGACGTTGACCTTCCGTTTCCTCGGTGATTTTTAGGTTTTTTTCGATTATCTGGACAAAACACAAAAACAATATTTTTATTTAAATTAATATAACTTTTACAGCCACATTTACAATAGCTATGACTAAACCATTATTGCTGAAAAATTTAGAGAGTATGAAAAAAGAGTTAAATTTGAATCAGAAGTGATCAATTTGGCTTTAGGTTTGCTGAAAAAAATTACTTTTAAAAAAGAGCTGTATAAAACACTGTCGGAGCTCAATAATGCACAAAAATTCAAACATAAACGGTTGGTGTTTAGTTACAAAACGTATTAGGAAATTTCTTTTGTTTTAGGAAACTTCATATATTTAATGAAATTAAGCATTCCTGAAGGGTACTTAGGTTTCTTGGTTCGTCTAAAAACTCAAATACTATTTCCTGTTGTTTCTGTTTCAAACTTCAGCTGAATAATTTCAACTTTTTTCTTAGCAGCTGGATAAAAATAAAGTTTGGTGCTAAAACACACGTTTCTGTGGGATCATTTTCGATACATTGATTTGATACTTGTTATGTTTTCAAATTCGAATGCGGGAACATTATGTGCTACTCGCAAAGCTAGCCTTCTTGTTGGTAAGTCATGTCAAAAGTGAGTTGAGGGACAAACTTACTGTCATCAATAGGTGGTGTCGGGCGTCGGGAGCCTTGCTCTCTTTGTAGCCAAACAGCAGTGAATGCGCTTTCATTCTGATCAAGTTGCCCAGTTTCATTACGTGACGTCGAAGGAACTTGACTTGGATCAACTGTGTCTGCCTCTACAAATGACATCGCTTCTAAAAACAGAGAAAAAAAGAGAAAAAATAGGAATTTTTGTGTTTCTCCTCATTTATGTTAAATTTTTTGACGAGGAGCTGCGCAACGAAGTGGTAACAAGTTACTGTTGATTAGTTTTTTCAAAGAAGCATGGAGTTTTTTCGTCAGCAAAATTTTGTCTTGATCTAACTTTTGAAAGCTACGAGAGACAATTAGTTTGTGATCATGTCATATAGTAGTGGACAAGAGACAAAAGAACACTGCTAACTCCCCCCCCCCCCCCAACTTTTCCGGTCATTTTGCGCGTTTCCTTAAAATTGCTTAAGTTTTTTGAACTCAACAAATGTTGTCAAAACCCAATGATAAAAAGAACAATTTTGCTTCTGAGTGGGAAAAAATATTGAAAAAAAAGTTCTCTAGCCGCACTCGTTCGGGAAGAAAGAAAACTGGCTAAGCTGAAGACACGGCATACTTATGGCATTTGAAAAATAGTCAGAACTAATTCTTTGAAAGAGAGGCAGACAATTGATGAATCGAAGCCGTTGTTTTGGATTGAAATTTTTTTCTCAAGCCACTGGTTCTGGTTTCAACAAGCTATTTATCAATTTTGTGCATTAAAGCAGGCAGAAATTTGATTTTTTCGAATTTGAATTAAAATGACCCCACATCTTATCGCTCAATCTGGACTTGTTGTCGATCCACACCGACTATCTCAGATGAGATTGTAATCAGTTTTCAATGCTTCTGATTCCCAGGTCACCCATCTTACAACTAGGTCATAGTAGGTATTTCATACTAGGCATGATTCGTAGTAATCATACCAGGTCATATATGATTTGAAAGAGTTTCTTGTAGTCATACAAAAAAATATATGACTTCTCGGAAATCAGAAAAAAATGGTACAATACATTTGAGTGCGGAAAAATTGTATTTTTTAATATTCGTAAAATCATTATAATTCATATATGGAACGTAAAAATATTGACTGATGAAAAAATCCACTCATAGTATTCTCAGAGGACATATGTATTCAATATATCGTATCTTCAGTCCACATTTGACTATTCGGGTGTGCTGAAACAATAAATCCAGATCTTACACTTACTTAGAAGTAGATTTGAAAATAAGGTTGCGAAAAAATGTTTCCTGCATGTTTGTAATTTCAGCCACTTTGAAAACTTTAGCCATGCAGATAGACCTGTTTTTTTTTTCACCTAGCACGCAATTTTGCATTAAGTATTGAATTTCAAAGTCTATTGGGGGACCGCAATGTGGCACCTGTGATCAAAAAAATCACAAAATGGATGGCAAAAGATGATCACATAAGTTGTACATTTTTGACAAATATGAAAGCATTAAGTTAAAATGAGAAAAAGACGTATGATTATTAGTAATCATGCTAGGATCGTATATGATCTCTTGGTAGTCATACAAGGATCATATATGATTTCTTCGGTTCCATACTAGGATCGTACAAAGAAATCAAGTATGGACAGTATAAGACCAAATTTGATCCTTGTATGAAATCAAAGAAACTTCAATCCTGGTTATAGCAGTTACTGATTGGGAAAGTTGTAATTAAATTTTAGCTTTGATATTTATCCTACACTTTCATCAAAAGGCAAGAGAAGTGAATCCATGAACAATAACGACGGGAACAAGGTTATGTCAGCGTGTCTAGGCAAAGAAATTTTCAGATTATGCTACATTTTTCAATTAGTTTTTGCTATATTCGTAACTCTTTATTACTCTAAAAAAAATTTATTGCCATTTGCTAAATTGCCGCAGTTTTCCTGTGAAAATATCCAAATTTATTTTTAAGAGAAAAACAGAGTTCTCCTGCAATGATTTTATTGGAAAAAGGTGCAAATAGATTTGTGGATGCATTATACCATGCATTTAATTATTTGAAAACAACTAGCCATTTGGGAGTGCCTAAATGTCCGCTATATAGGACGGCGGGGTAGCAGAAATATTGCGTTTGTTGTTAGATGATATTTCACGTGTTATGGTATAATGGTTATGTTAATGGGTTGTATTTTGCTTTTTGCCTGTGCCCTTGTTCTTCACAAATAGTGTTGAATTGTTTTTGGATCTTTTCCGTTTGTGCCCCCAGCTTTGTGGGTGCATATTATTTGCACCCCCAGACGCACGTGCCGTATTTTTACATAATGATTTACTGTGTAATGAAACTTGCTCTGTAACTGGGGGTGCATAACGTACTGGGGGGAGGAGGGAATATAATGTTTTTAATGACCCTTTAGTACCTGTTCCCTCATACTTAGCAGTAAAAGTGTTTTTAGAAAAGAGTTTTTGGGTCTTTCCCATTAAAGTCCCCACATGAAAATATAGCCCCCTATTATGGTATATTTACCATGATTGGGGGGCTATAGGTTATAATAATAATAACAATAAATTGTTTACGGATTACGCATGATACCAAAAGGGCATTTACATAATTTATATATTTTCAAATGTCACATGCGCTCCGAAAGGACACCATTGACCCCAATGGATCGTTTTCAGGCGCCTTTGTGAGGAAGAAAAACAAAAGAGTTTGTTGATTTTATGCAGGGAAAAGGACTTACTATGTGTCTAAAAAAAGTTTCAAATAAAACCAAAACACAATTCTTGGAGTTAAACGGCAGTATACAGCTTACAAATATCAATGGCTCCAATCAGCCAAAAATATAGTTTTTTATGTCTAAAGAACCAATAAGATAGCTCTTAAGGAAACTTGTTGCGAAAATTTTAGACAGTTTTTCTTTTATTTTTCTCAGGCTTTCGAAAAAAGTAGGATCTAAACCTAGCAAGCAGTTGCATAGTTTTCTCAACCTTACTGTGATTGAGCAGTTACTTAGTTTAGGGTAACTAACTTTCAGTTGTTTTTTTGTTTTTCTCATCCCATCGATTTTAGTCAGCTCTTTTTGTTCGATTGCTTTTTTCAGTTTTCGACGTTGCATTCGTTTCGTATCACTTTTATCAGCAGCTTCAGCAGTTCGTAAATTTGGAGTTTTTGTGTGCTGAAAATGTTGTTTTCCTCGTGTATTTTTGTAGTTGACTCAAATTTTTTCTTAAAAAAGGTTATTCTCAGTATTCTGTTTGCTTTGTTGTCAATAGGCTGTAGAAAACTTTTTTTCGTCGACCCGTAAGCTAGGACTCCGTACTGTGTGATTGGCTGTACATATATCTTATAGACTCTTATCATATGCGATACTTTTAGGAATTTTCTCAGACGATAAAATAAAGCAGTGAACTGGTTCAACTTTTTCTGGATAATAGTGCTATGTTCGGAAAAGCTTAAGTGGTGATCTAGATTGATGGCTAAATACTTGAAACTCTTCACATTTTCTACTTTTTCCGCGTAAAGTGAAAAGCCGTGTTCACTGGCTTTTTTTGTCTGAAAGACATTGTCTTTGTTTTTTGACATTTAGTGTGAGCTCATTTTGCTCTAGCCAGTGTATAACATTGTTCAAAGCCAATTGCGGCTTGCTATCTCTTGTTTTTGGAGTTCGAATGGTTTTTCTAACGGTATCGTCAGCAAAAAGATAATCTGCACTGTTTTCAATTTTACATGAAATGTCATTTATATAAAGAATGAATAGCATCGGTCCAAGAATGGAACCCTGCGGTACTCCAAACGACACGTGTCTAGATTTTGACGTTTTTTCATTCATTTTTACCACCTGTGTTCTATCGTGCAGAAATGAAGCTATTATGCTCAAAGTTTTACCCCTCAATCCATAATCTGAACATTTCTCTAGGAGAATGCGATGGTCGACAGTATCAAATGTTTTTTTCAGGTCCAGAAAAGTAACCTTGACTTCATTTACTTTACTATGTTTGTTCACTCTGATATCCTCTAACAGTGAAACAATTGCGTCGGTAGTGTTGTGGTTTGATCTAAACCCAAATTGATTATTTTTAAGTATCTTGAATTTTCTAAATAGTTTTTAATTCAATCGAAAATAAGGATTTCAAATATTTTGCCAATGATAGGTAACAATGAGATCGGTCTGTAATTCTCTGGTCTGCTCTTGTCTCCTTCTTTAAGGAGTGGTGTTATGGATGCTGTTTTAAAAAACTTCGGAAAATTTCCCTCCTCAAAACTTTTGTTGAAAAGCATCGTCAGAACCGGCGAGACACTTGCTGATACAGCTTTGATATAGACGTAGTTCAAATTATAGCAATCTGTGCTGTACTTTTTCTTAGTCTTAGCGATATCGGCAGTAACTTCTTTTTCATCAATTGTCCTAAAAAAATAGAATTCATTTTTTTTCCTGTATGTGTCAGTTTTGGCGAAAGAATTGTTTTTGCTCAGTTGGCTCCTATGATCGCAAAAAAATTATTGAACTTATCTAGATCATTAACAGCGTTTTTTTCTACTGTTTTTTCATCACTATTGATATTGACTAATTCGTTAACAAACTAAAAAAAATTCCTGTTTCTGTTTCCAGCCTCTGTCAATTTTTGCTTTTCATAAAACTCCAACATCTTTGAGCTTATTTTTTTCCTCAACCATTTGGATTTGTTTTTGGTACGCTTCTTTTTCACTTTGAGATTTTGTTGTTAAATAATGCTTCCAGAGTTGGCGTTTTTTAGCTGAGCATTTTGTTACTTCTCTTTCAATCCAGTCTTTCTTGAAGCCCTGTTTTGATGGCTTTAGAGTTAAAAAAGTATTGAGTGCCTCAACCAGTTTTCATGTACGATTTCTGCACAACGGTTGGTATCACTTGTTAATAATTGACCGCTCACAGATTCAAATTTTTTCTGGAGAAAACAATTGAGCTCAACGAGGAGATGATCATCGTCTAGTTTATTCCAGTTTCTTCTCAGTACTTGGTTATTTTCAGAACTTCTCTCTCCCTTTACAAGCTATAGTCCCACCGTGTAATGGTCGCTGATTTTGGTTGTCACAACAAAACTTTTTGATTTAAAATTTGTAAAAAAAACATCAATAAAACTTTTTGTCCTAATTGTTTCGCGCGTTGCAGTTTGAGGTTCTACAAGAGCCAAAGCATTCATTTCCATCTGGTCAATTATCAGGGTCCATTTTGCCGATTTCTAAAAAAATTAACATTTAGGTCCCCACACACGATATGTAGAGTATCGGGTGTTGTACTTATTTAATCAATATAGGAAGAAAGTTTTTCAAAGTTTTCTGTTTTTGTAGCATTGGGCGGAATGTATATACAAGTCACTAAGTTTGTTTTATCGGGAAATTTAATCTCCAAACTATTTGTTTGCAGATTGTTTGTATCAACTGATTCAATTCTTTTCTTTGTCGCTTTTTTGTGTACTAAAAAACCAACACCACCTCCTCTTCTTTTTCTGTTGGATGTTTCTATCTTGAGGTAGTTCTGTAGAGAAAAACAATCGCTTTCAAAGCTATTTTTTAACCAAGTTTCAGTAAGGCAGATTGCCACTGGCTCAACCTCTGTTTGACTCAAAAAAAATTTTGAATTCATCAAAGTTTTTTGTTAAAGAACGAATGTTTTGAAGACGTATCCACTCCTTTGCCGTTTTACCTGAAGTTTCCTTGTCTTCTAAAACCTCCATATGTTCTTTTGTCTGCGTTTTTAGCATTATGCCTTACTGGTTTTTATCAGCATCTTATACTAACAGCGCATAATGTTGAAAAAAAAACAAAACCAAATAAAATAAGAATTTTAGGAAACTGCCAGAGAATAAATCTGAAACAAAGTTTTGAACAAAACAACAAATATTGGATAGTTTTTAGAGTGTTCCCAGTTGCTTTTTTATCTCCGCGGAGATCGCAGAGTTTTTTGTAGGCTTCAACTTCCCTTCTTCCAACCTGTGCAGGTTGCGGAGATCGCAACTAGGTTGAAAGGCACCAGCGGAGATCACTGGTAGGTTCGTAGAAACCCAAAAAAAATTTTTTGTCAATATACAGCTAGATTGATCAATTTGTGCTTTGTTCCTACCAAATGTATTTATCTTCCCGTGAGAAACCAGTTTATTTTTGAACAGAAAAAAATCGAAAGTTTACTGAAAACAAAAATGTTGAGTTCAGCATTAAGTTTGTATTAGTTCCTCTACTCTCTACCAAAGCAGTGGCGTTTGTTTTGTGGCGATACTTTTTCGACGCTGTTGCGGTCAATTGCTTGTTTTTTTTGACGGCATCTAAGCTGTCCAACTCTTGAACTTCTTGTACTTTGACAAACTTAGTTTTTTCGTTTCCATCATGAACCAAAACTGAGACAACACAATTGTTGGTGCTCGTAATCATATCTCGCTTTTGTGCCTCGTTACGTATTTCCTGTTCAGATTCAGGCAGCGACTCGTACATGTATATAATTAGCTTGTTCATAAATTTTTTTTGTTTCGTAGACTCCTGCGTTTTTTGTGCACATCAATTTTGTCCTGGTAGAATAGGAGCTTACAGATGACAGTGGAAGTTGTTTTGGCATTGTTACCGGGTAATAGGTGGAAAGCTTTTATCTGATTTAAATCTAATTTCATACCAAGAAAATTCTGAAAGTTTCAAAGTGTCTCGGGTGACGTCTGCACTATTCCTTGCTCCAAATGGGGGTTTGGAAATAATTACACAGTCTTTCCTGGAATACCGTTCTTGAGACCGCAGGCGATCGTTAAGGTTTTTTGATTTTCCCGCAGTTTATTAATTTCTTGTTCATGTTCTGTTTTTCAGCGCAAAAAACGAACCTCCTTGGTTAATTCGTTCACCTTTTCGGAATTGCTACTCACGAGACCCTCATCGCAGTTTGAAGATGTTGCTTTCATCTGCACCACAGCCACAAATAAGTAGGAAAAACGAAAAAAAAAAAACAATTAAGTGCAGTAAAATGCAATGATGATGTAATCTAGTTAAGGATATTGTTCAAATCGATGTTCTTTTTGTAGGCTTCTGCTAAAAAAAACCGCGTGTTTTTAGAACATAAGAGTGAAGGTCAAAACCGACTGAATTGCGCTTGCGTTGTTTCTCTGACCACTAAGCTGGGGGGCGGGGGCTATTATGGGAAACACCCGAGCTTTTAATCAATTGAAATCCTTCTTCTGAAATTGAGTTGGTACTGGACATACTTCTGACATACTCAAAAGTATGTCAAAAGTGAAAAGTAACAAAAGTCAAAACTCACGATGAAGCTGTTTAAACTTACCACTAGCGCCGCACTAAAGTCAAATATTGTCTTCAACTGTGCAATGGTATTGAAACGCTTATGATTGATTCACTAATCTCTTCTGCTCGGAGAAATTTTCATCTGATAGACAGAGCAGAGGGCTCAACTTGGGCAGTTGTTCGGTTCGTTAGTATGGGTTCGGGTAACGAATAAAAATTCAGTTATAACAGTATAACGAGAAGTCAAAAAATTTCAACACGCGGCTATTTTGACCAAAATATTACAACCAGAAAGTACAAAATTATTTTGCGCTGTTTTTATTATCAATAGCAGCTATGCAGCACAGATCAGTAACAAACGACTGCCGAGAATAAAATTCCACGTAATCTAATCATTAAAAAAACAATAGCAAAAGCGTCTAATATGCTACGAGAAAGCAGAAATTAGCTCTACTTCGAAAAACGGCTTTGTCTAGTTATAAGCGAAAATGTAGTAAAAATTAGTAGAATGGTAAACTTATACTTGTACCGGTATATATTTGGCGTGTACATGTATGTATTTTTTGTTGTGGTTACCAAGCACGTTTTGTCAAATGGTGGCTCGTTGTGTTTGTATTAAGCTTACGGTTCTTTTTACAACAGTTTCAGTTGAAAAAAAAACGTTATTAAACGCAGCTTCTATTTCTGAGAAATAATACAACAGCGTTTCAGTTTTAAAAAAGCGTTCAATTCGATATCAAGAGGCATCAGCTGCTGAGACACAAACACCGTCAACACGTGACGCAATATTTTACTAAAATTGCATAAAGACATCTTTAAACTGCCTTAAAAAATAGAGTTTTCGCTACATTAGTTTCATTTTACTTATCGCTAGAGCCTGCTTTGCGTTGCTTCACTCGGATCAAAGTAAGTTGCCTAAAATTTGTTTGGCTATAACATATTATGGACCGAGAACCATTTGGCTCATTTGGGGATGGCCGACCTCATCTTGTCGTGGGTGGAGGACCTCTCATCTCGGAGACTCCCTGAAATTCGAAAGTTCTAGTATTGAATCCGCGGTGTGGTCCACTCTATGTTAAAACTAGGCGAGAAATTCAACACACATTCAACTGACGAGAATATCCCATCTTGACGACAATTAGCGGCATATATTTCTATCATTAAGAAGAATGTCATGAGAATCATACAAGTATCATATACGGTTAAATCATAAGTTACAATTTTGTAAAATCCTTGTATTGTTACTAGAAAGCAATTAAGGACTTTGATACTTTACATGGACATCAAATGTATTTTTTTTTGTAGTTTTAGTATCATATTAAAAAGAAAAAATCGTGTATTATGCTGTTATTCGTAAGAGGTGTAGAAATTTTATAATCTAGACGTAAGAAAAACTTTTTTGGTACGAAAGGATTTGTCTGGACTTTAAGTGATGTGTTAGCCTCTGGCTGGAACAAAAATAATTGCCATTGAATTTGGCTAGACATTAAAATGCGTCCTGAAATATGGCTGGACAATAAAACGTGAACTGAAATTTGGCTGGACCATAAAATGTGTCCTGGAAATTGGCATCATTCTAACTAGGGTAGCGTTCATGACCATCAAAATTCCCAAAGATTTTTATCGTTATTCGTAATCTTGTTTGGAGAATTATGTTCAATCCATCAATCTCGAAAGGTTTCAATATAATCACTCAAGATTATTCAACTATCAATCATAATAAGAAGCAATGCGAGAAACTAGCAACGTTCATCAGGAAAGGTAGAAGTCATTAAACAAAACAATCAGGTTCTCTCTTTTTAGGAATTCATCATTGGCTCTCATCGACTTCCGCGACACTAACCCAAGGATCAAACTATACTGCAACCCAGAGCTCTCTCAACTAGATAAATAGGCTCTTTTCTGTTTTGCCCCACCCAACTTATATTATATAATCAATGCCCCACCCACATAATCAACGTATTTAAAAGAAAACCCTCCACCCCCCCCCCCCACCCACCCACGAATATCTCCTTCTTGGATCACATTCTTGGAAAATACTTTAGTTTTTTCACAGGTAACTGTTAAATCGGATTTTACGTTGGTATTTGAACTGGCAGACGTAATAGAAATTTTTGTTGGCCAATCAGAATTCAGGAAAAGAGAATACAGTTTTCTGATTGGCAGATTTCCCAACAAATGCTCTAAGTTTTGAAATAGGGTATAATTGAAGAGAATTTGCTCAGAGATCGCGTTAAGCGGCAAAATGAAAATGTTCCAAGTCTCACGGGCCACTAAGTCATAGCCACACGCGGTAAAACATATAATGCAGAATTAAGTTATGTCAATTTTAGGTTAACTGAACGCATAAAGTTACAGAGTTTTAAAATTCTGACCCAACCATATTCATTGAAAGTTCTATTTTTGGTTCGTCTGTTTTTATCCCAATGGTTTTTGTGATTATATGAAATTCAAAAAAAAAATAATATACAATGGTTTTCAGTGAGATGCAAATCAACTTGACCAAATGTGTACTTCGTAAAATCAATTTTAAGAACACGATCCAATTTCCCAGAGCTTTAGTTTCATGTGATTTTGGCAAGAAGTAGAATTCGTAAGCGATCTTGTATTTTGTAAAAATGACTGGCGTTCATTTCTTAAGAGATTAAGAACTGCATTTTTGTATGTCTTGTCCCAAATCTTGTTTGAAACGTGTTGTTAAGGTAGGTTGATCCTAATTTTTGGTGTACTGTCGCGTCAGTTCAATGCTTATGTAAATTGAATTTTGTTTTATTTTTGTTGGTAAATTTTGAACTCAGATTTTTCATATTAGGCCCTTCTGATTTTGGAACAATTTTGATATTCGACTTTATTTTTTCATGTGTAGAATTGTTTATTTTCATAGGGTACAATAAGAAATTTGGTTTTACCAGATAAAAAATTTGAAATGTTTTCATTTTTCTTGTCTCGTCTAAAAAAGTAAGATGGGACTTAAGTATCAATTATCAACACTTATAAACTAAATTTCTAAGGAACAAAAAAACTGATTTTTTTGAAAACTTTCAAAACATTCAAGTATAACAATTGGACGAATGGCCTAAAAGTTTCATTACAGATGAAAACATTGAGAACTAAAATACCCAACTTTGAAGGCGCAGCAATTTATTCTGGTTACTCTATATCTGATAATTGCCGCAAAATATGCAACAAAAACCTTTGAATTCTGGAAAACTGCTTTAATTGCCTATCTATTTTTCTCTATTTTCCGGTTTCTTTCAAAAAATTATTCTTAAGTCTTTGAAACAATAATGCTTCAAACTCTAACTTGAGCTCTTTATTCGAATTTCGAATCAAAATTTTTAAAAGAAAAATAATTGAAACAGTCGTTTTGTTCTTTTGGGATTTTTTGTAAAGTTTTCAAGGAAAAATTGCTTCAAGAAAACTGAATAACGCAGCGGTTAGGACATTTTGTAAACAAATTTAATGCATTTAATGCTTTTTTAACGTACCAAATACGCATTTGCTAAACCTCATGGCTTACGTCTGGTTTAGGTATTCTGCTCAAAACAACGTTGCTTGAATTAAGCATTTTTTTGTCCGTAATATCAAAAGCTTAAAATAATTGGTACTGGCTCGTTAGTAGTATAAATGCTTGACTATTGCCCATTCAAAACAAGGAAGAATTGATATCTTACAAAAAAGTACCAGAAAATTAAAACATGATTCAGGCAGAAAAGCAAGCAACCAGGCAAAACTATCTATGATCTTGGTACCCTTAACCGCATATCATCAAACATGTTTTCTCATATCTCATATACAACAACAAGCATCATTGTAACATACGTAATCTCTGCAGATATAACTTTTCGCCGGAAGATGCGTTTTTTCAATTATTCCAATATGATTACAAGGTACTCATTCAATTTGCAAAAAACCTTGTTTGATAATCGGGTGAAAGCAAAATTGACAGTAAAAGTATTCATTCCT
>NW_027449619.1:0-33000 GCF_964194025.1 Convolutriloba macropyga | reverse complement strand
GAAAAATCGAGTGGGTTTAAGGCGTGACTTTTATCAAAATACCTCTAAAGTGGAGTGAGAAATTGGAGTTAAAACAATTCGGCAATTTTTAAGATAGATTTTTTTTCAGTTGCGTCAATTTGACTTCTGTTTTCAGAGTTTCCTCCCCTTTAGTGCTTTCAAGACTGTGCATTAGTATTCTAATTGTGTTTATTTGCCTTTTGCTTGAATTCATTAAGGGGCAGCTAAAACGATTTACGACGTTGCCACTATTTGTTGTCATAAATTATTTGTGAATTTTTCATTTTGCCCCTTTTTAAATTCATCTGTTGCCTTATCGCTTAGTATCATCAATTACAGGTCTGATTGGTTGCCAATGAGGCATAAAAGAACCTAATTATTGACTCTAGTTAATAGCTAAGGGTTTTCATGTCAGGTTTATTGATTTAGGTTTTTTAATAGGGGTCAGGTTTATTGATTTAAAGGTTTTTGATCAAAGCTAGAGCTTTTTATAACATTGACAATAATTGTTGTCAATAATGAATATCGAATTGTTTTAGTTTTTCGAGTTTTTCTTTTCAACTTTGTCGTCTTAACTTAATCTCATTATTGAAAGTTCTCATTGGTTGCTCAAAAGGTTGCTCATTGGTTGCTCAAATTAAAACAAGTCATTTCAGTTCATAGCTATTGCCTTTGTGACTTATTCGCTCGATTTTTAGTGGTTTTTTTTAGTTTTGCTAGTATTTGTTGTACTTATTGCTGTCTGATCACTTAATCTCTTTAATGGCAAGTCTCAGCGGTGGTCATTGATGACTCAATTAATTGATGTAATTGCATCCTTCAGTAGGTGTTGCGTTCTGTAACTTTTATACTAATTTTTTTTCAAAAAGTTTCACATTATTATTTGGAGGACTTATCGACATTCAATGGCAGATTGCTTATGAGAAATAAAGGAAACTAGTTAGCAGTTTGAGGTCATAACAGTTGTTTTTTTGATGCGGAACTTGTCTTTTGAAAAAAAAAATTTTTAGTCTTGCTTGTTTTTGTTGTTCTGGTGTTGTTTCATTGCTTAGTCTCAACTTTAACAGTTCTCATTTGCCTTTTAAAGCGGAGTTAATGATTGTCAGATCATAGATTAATACAATTCTTTGAACTGTTTTTCGTGACTTTTCCTGCTATGTTTTTTAATTCGTCGTCTCCATCGATGATTCATACGACCTGACTTCTTGGAATTTACTTTTTCAGTTAAATTGACCTGCAGTTAAATTTTGTGTTCGTGACGTCAAATCTGCTTTTAATTCATTTGCATGACTTGCCTCACTCAAAAAAAGACTTCTGATTTACATATGGAACCTTAAATTTTATGAACTTTTACTAGTAAAAGATCAATAGTGCGTATCTCAGTAGTGCCAAACTTATATGCCCTAATTCATGAGTATTAGTCCTTAGTTTTTGATTGCGAATATCAATTTCGAAAAAGTACATTTTGGGACGTTTCCCGTATAGACTGTATTGCCAGTCCGAATCCAACCCATAAAGTCTTATGGTCTATTAAAGGACTGGTGGTCGATCTGTCTATCATATTTTTTTAGCTGTTTCAATTCTTGGAAGGCCACAAGCGTCTATCGCAGCTATTTTCCAGCATTCTGCCGACTATGTTTAGATAAGCTAAATTGCAGGTAACATTACCTACAAAATTAATTGCAAACAATGATACGTGCAATTTATCTAAAATACGTTACCTAGAAATTACCTGCAAACTCAAAACATCAATATTATATTAGTTATGTAGATTTTGACGTGGAAAAAAACGTTCAAAACACAAAATGTATGTAATATTCTCAATGGATGATTAGACGGCTACAAACTAAGTCCGAGCAGAAAACTAGAAAACTTCAGCAGAAATTAATATGCTCTATCAATTATACCCGTATCTTATGGCAATTTAATATCAATACGGGTCAAATTTTATGGAAAGTTTAATTTCATTACTGGTTTAGAGCTCGGATTTTGTCACTTTTTAGAATTTTCAGTCTTGTCTTGTGCACGTCTTGGTCAACACATGCAAGTCGAAATCCAAATCTTGGTTCAGGGCAGGTTAAAAAAACTTACAAACTAGGTCCCACAAGAAAATTAGCCTGGCAATTGACTGAACTTGGTCGTCAAAAACGTCGAAAATAGTCGACACGTCGTCCAAAATAAGTCTGGAAACGCCAGAAAGATCATGGGCACATTAACAGTACTACATGTACCAGTTTCAATATCTTTCCTCTATTTGGACATTATTGGAAATCGGGTGAACTTGAAAAATCAGAATATTTGGTTTAATCGGATCTTTTGGGGCTGTTATTTGGCTGAAAACCATCTGAAATCCTGAGGAGAAATATATTGGTAAGTTTCAGATCTGTATATTATGAGTACATTAGTCTTAGACACTGGCCAAGACCTGAATCTAAATTTGTACGACTGACAACTGAAAAAAGCGACATGATTTTAACTTCGAATTGGTACTGAAATTGGAATTGCCCAGTTCTGAATTGAATTTGTGATAAGTTCATTTAAAACACTCTCATTTTAAAATGCCGAAAGTCTGCAGTGCCAGAAGTCAAAATGCCAGAAGTTGAATTTCGTTGACTTTCGTCATTTTTAAACGTGCGCGTTTCTCGTTTTAAGCATTGTTAAGTGACTCAGCAGAAGTCACTTCCAAATTCTGACTAAATATCTCGCGGTTCTCGATAAACGCCAGAAGTTCTCAGTGACTTCAAGCAGAGTCACTTAACAATACTTGAAATTGTGAAATATTGTGCAATGAATCATATAAAAATCACTTCATCGAAAACTCAAACAAAGTTGATTCAGGGATAATATTTGATATGGTTTTTCCGTTTCTAACCCCCCCCCCCCCCACACCACCCCGGCAACGTTACCCCCCCCCCCGCCCCTCTCCCACCCTCCCCCTCCCAAGTTATAGAGCAGGGTCCATTACATAGTAATTTTTGCCCAAAATTGTGGCACGTTTGTCTGGAGGGTGCAAATAATATGCACCCACTAAACTGGGGGGGGGGGGGGGGCAGAGACGGAGAAGATGTGCCTTGTGTTTTAGATGTGGAATATTCAATCAATATTACATTACAACAATGTGAAGGAAGGAGCTGTCATCTGGAAGTGAGCTCAGAGATGCTTGGAAGTTCCAGTCAGCTACCAGTTGAATATCAAGTAAATCAAAAAACCCTAATCAAGACGACTAACAAAATCAGCGGAAAAATGTTAAAAAATTTTTGGTTTCAAAAGTAAGAACACTTCAGAATAATTGATTTCGACGTTAGTATTGGTTTTATACTCAACAGTGTTCGGTTTTTTAAATCAAGAAAGGTTTGCCTACTTTTTTTTCGAAGCATGTCTCTATATTAAACATTGAGCCAATTGAGAAAATTTGCCTTATCGAATCTCAAATTTTAAGCAGTTAATAAACACACATATGCAAATTTTAAAATGAAAGAAAAATACATAGCCAGAATTTGAATTTGACCATTCTAATTTTTAAAAAAACGCGCAACTTTTATGTTTAAAGCAAGGTTACCTGACTCAAATAGCTTTGAAATTCTAACTTACTTTCTCTATCAGCTCTGCTGTCAGTAATGTGTATATGGAGGCCTACGTGCCATAGAGGCAGCGAGACAGCCTCCATATACACATTACTCTAATTCCATTTATATTTCAATCTATATTCCAATTCTTATACAATTAAAAATTATCATTTCTTGTCTCACTTAGTGCAAACCACTAGTACAGAGTTAAGCTGATAATTAACCATTATCAGACGGATAGTTCGGGTTCTATCCCCACTGACTCCCGTAGACGTATCCCAGATACTAGAATAAAACTAGTGAGACCGTGTAACAAGCACGTAAAACCAACTTGCGAAAATAACTTGAACAAAAAACCAGCTTAACTCTTTTATAAATTTTTAAATTTTGCTAATATTAATATAATATTAATTAAAAAATCTAAACTCACCATTACTATCTTTAATACCTTTATCATCAAATGGATCTATAGCTATCTTATTTTGTTCTTTTGTTTCTAAATGATGCCTTTTGCTATCAATAGTATAATTTGTTACATATTTACATTTACCTTCATATATAACATTTTTATAATCTTCCAAATTATTTTGGTTTTTAACAGTAGCTCTGGTTACTCCTTTTAACTTCTTTTCTTCTTCTCCTTTAACTGTAGTAAAACAATATGCTTTAGCTTTAAGGAAACAAGCTTCTATAATAGTATCATTAGGTATTTCATCTTTTATATTACCTTACTCATGTAATATACCACTTATCTTAATCATTTCTTTCTCCAGAGTACTATCCAATGGAACATTTATGTTTATAAATATACTATCAGTATCTGTATAATGATAACTACAATCTTACTCTTTCTCGAAGTAATCATATATAGCTTTATACATAAACAGTTTAGCTTTTTCTAAAATAAAAAAACCAATATAATTAAACTTATCTAACTTAACATTACCTCCTGTTTTATGTACAGCCTCTAGATCATCATCAAACTCTACAACATATTTAAAACTAACATTTTCTACTAAGTTAATATATCTTTCTACTTCATTAACTAACTCTACATCTTGTCTATTGTATACATTTTCTATTGTTTTTCCATAGAAGGCATTATTCATCAGTTTAAAGAATACATCTCAAATTTTATCACCCTTAGCTTTAGCTTCTCTTCTTTTCTGAATATTAAACTCTTTAAAAGGCTTTAACCATTCACTCCTACTATACTCTAACTTTTCCTTAATTGTAATATCATCCAATCCTAAGCCATTACTTAAATACCAATCTAACATCTCTCCATCTATTACATAGTTTTTTTTATCTGTTAACTTTAACATCAACTTCTTATTAGGTTTATATCCTTTCTTTTTGTTTCCATTTTGATAATCTGTAAGTTGATCAATGTTTGCTTTAGTCTTTTCAGGAAAGAATGGATACTTCTTTGTTTTCTGTTTCAACTCATCATTATACTTTATATCAATGGTATAGATATATCCAGTATTAGAGCTAGATCTAGTATAATCGAGAGTGTTCCATAGTTTGATCTCACCAATAGGTAAAGCTTGCACCATAGCAGAAGGATACAATGAGTTGAAGTCTAAATACTTTAAATAATTCTCTTTCCCCGTATACTCAGGATTTATCTGCGAAGCAGTTTCACTGATCTGTTTATTCATACATTTTACATGACAATCACCTAATACTAAAGCTAACCTACCTCTAATACCATTTTGTATTGTATCATAAATATTAACTGTATTTTCATTTATAATATTTAAGTCTAACATTAGTATATTTCAATCCACATAAACAAGTTAACCAAGGAGTAGAATATGTGTAAAAAGGATCTATTTCAAAATATTCTAAACACTTATCTCTAAACTTCTCAAATACATCTACCGATAATAATACATCAATTTTAAGGTATAACTTTATATAGTCTTTTATTGATTTACATCCAGTATGTTTCCAACAATCTATTGCTTGCTTATATTCTTTATCTGTAATACCACTTTGTTTCAACTTAGAATAGAATGCTTCCTTAAGTGGTAAAGTTGTTTCATGTAGTTTGTCTATACTATCAAACCATTCATATGGGAATATACCTTTACGTCTCTCTATCCCAAATTTGTTTAATGTTACACACTCTTTATCACTCAATGTTTTACTTATAGCATCTAAGCTAAGTGGATGGAAGAACCTAATCATATCTATTGCTTTTACATAACCAATATCAATACTAAAATAATTCTCATCAGTTTTAGTTAATATTTTAAGTCTAATCTTCTTTGCTAGTTTAGTTATAAATAAATGATTATCATAATTAGTAGAATTAAATGCATATATTGGTACGAATGTATTCTTAGCTTGGAGGTTACATTTGTTTTGAGCACAACCACTAAATTTACCATTTAGATGATCGTGATTCCTAACAATGTCAGTATCCAAGTTCTCTCTACAGTAGAAACACTCAGTAGTAAGTGGAGTAATAGTCTCTTCTTTCAATGGAATATTTATACTAAATATGTCTTTAAATAATTTATTATAATAACTCATCCTTCCTATAAACCAATCAACCACATCGGTTGAACCGCCACTTTGCGGATCTTCACCACAGTAATATTCATACTTATCTTCTAATATATTAGGATAATCACTTTTTATACATAAACCACAAGCAATGGGAAGATGTTTGTTATTCTTGTTTGATTTATTACTATCTTTTATTATACATTCAAAATCATGATACATAGCAAATGGTACTCTGTTTTCATAATGGAACTTATCAAACTGTAGATATTCATCTTTGTGGAAAGTTCTTCTTTCAGTATTATTACACATCTCTAACTGTTTATTTAATGCATGTTCAGTTAGAAATGATACACAACATTTTAGACATGGATAACATTTATGTTTAGATGATTTTCTTAATAAGAATGATACATCTTTACGTAGTGGAAAATGATTATCCCAGTATAGTATATTACACCCTTTAGGATCATTATGATTGATCAATACAGGATTAATAGTTTTATTTTTTTAGATTAAACACATTAAATAACATCTAAATGTTTATTTAATGCATGTTCAGTTAGAAATGATACACAACATTTTAGACATGGATAACATTTATGTTTAGATGATTTTCTTAATAAGAATAATACATCTCTACATAGTGGATAATGATTATCCCAGTATAGTATATTACACCCTTTAGGATCATTTTGATTGATTAGTACAGGATTAATAGTTTTATTTTTTTTAGACTAAACACATTAATTAATACTTTATCTTTACTCATTTCTTGTTTTTTCTGCAAATCTTTTTATCCGTAGGGAGGTGGTATCTTTGGTAGTTTTATCTCATTAATGTATTCTAGTTTATTATAATTACCAACTCTATAGTGATGGTCTTTAGCAGGATGTAGATAAGCAATTAAACACCAAAGTAAACATTTGTTATCAGAATTCTTTATATTAAGTATATATCTAGATGTGAATGGAAGCTTTGTTGTACAACCACCAGTTGGATAAAACCTGTGTA
The DNA here is from genome assembly GCF_964194025.1 of Convolutriloba macropyga. Taxonomy (NCBI): domain Eukaryota; kingdom Metazoa; phylum Xenacoelomorpha; order Acoela; family Convolutidae; genus Convolutriloba; species Convolutriloba macropyga. The sequence continues at coordinate 25,903 of NW_027449619.1, read as the reverse complement.
GATACATTGTTCCTTCGATAAATCTTTCCAACCAGATTGATTCATCTCTTTTTCCTGCATTCTAGTCTCTAGTTCACTATTCAACATATCCAAGTCATGAGGACCATTATATTGTCTAATTATTAGTCTAAATTTGAATTCGTTTTCTTCTAACTTATCATCTGTAGGTTTTGTATACTTAACTACATCAAAGGTGTTAAACTTGATATGGGGATTTATATTATACACTTCCTCTAATACATTCAAGAATTTATTATCTGCATAATTACTACTTGTTATCATTATTTGATTATAATTCATATTATGATCTAATCCCAACTCATTAACGTTATCTCGCCACGTCTTATCAACAAGTTTTTTCTGTTTAGCATTTTCTTTATGTTCATCTGATTCATTGTGTTCATTTTTATTGTTACATCTAGTTTTACATGTATTGCAATATCCTTCAGTTTCACCATTATCTTCCCTAGCTATATTATTATCAGTGAAACTGCTTCGCAGATCTTTGCTTTTAACATTATCAAGATGCATCTTTGTTTTCAAATGTTGATCCACACTATATTGACTCAGAGTAGTCTTACATATTACACATTCGAACATACTCCCAATCTTTATTATTTCCCCATTAACAAATCTTACATCATTCCTATGTTTTAATGTGTCCATATGTTTAGCATGTTCAGTATTATTATCTAGATACATATCACAACTATCACAATACTTTATTCCCTCTAGTTCAGGATAATATTTATCTAACTTTTGTTCTATATCCTCATTATTAACTTCTATTACATCCTCTTTAGCGCTCTCAATAATTTTATTTCTATTGTATAATCGGTCATTCTTTTTATGTTTAAGTGATTGATTATGACTATGATAATTCTTTTGAGCTAACTCTTGATTGCAAGCTTCACACTTAAGCTTATTTATTTTAGGTTTTTGGTTATAGATAAAATCAATAGATGAATCTCTATCTAAAGATGATTCTCTTGATGAATCTCTATCTGAATCTTTAGATAAATCTCTATCTGCATCTGAATCTCTACCTGGATAATATTTTGCCTCAACCTTTCGCAATGAGGTTCTTCTTGTTGTTACATATCTCACACATATCTTCTTCTTGTTGTTATAATTTTGTTAACTGTTTATCATATGACTCTTTCATTTCTTCCTTTATTTGATTAAATCTTCTGATTGCTTCTAAAGATTTTTCTATTTCTTCTTTTTGTTTTTCCTTATCTACTGGTTTGATTTCTTCCCTTGGTCTGTTTTTTTTAACATTTGGACAGCTGTGCTACAAGCGCTAGATTGGACTTGTCCACTCCCAAATTGAGCATGTCCATGAGATTGAACTTGTTCACTTTGAGATTGGATTTGTTCATTTTGAGATTGAGCTTTTTCACTCGTGGAATGAATGTAACCGGTATTAACTTGCTGATTCATTTTTATATGCCAAATTTTGAAATAATATATGCCTTTTCAATACTGAAAAAATGATTTATGATTAGTACCAAATGTGATAAATGTAAAAATAAGGCATGGTGTTGGAGTTGCAACGAGTGTCAAAGTAAACCATTCCAATGTTTTGTATGTAATGAAACCATAACATATAGAGAGAGACATGATCATTTGCAAACACACTTAAATAATCCCAATCAATATTTAGTATGCAGAATGTGTAAAGTAAATAAACCCATCTCTCAGTATAGATTTAAACATTTCTCTTGTAGGTTATGCATATATCTCCATAGATATAGATTTCATCATACAAAAGAAAGATTCTTAGAATATGCAAAGAAATATAATATTGAAGTAAAACTATAACTAAATATAATAAGTTTTTCACCCAAATAAAATGTTGCTGATGTTTCCGCTTTTTATTATGTTGATTTTTCTTTTTATATTTGCTTATTGGAATTTTGATATTTATTCCGAATTAAAGAAGAGACTAGGATATAGGAATGTTGTTCCAGAACCATTTGAAATTAAAAACATAACTTTATTATTTATGGCCCATCGAATTCTTGTAAAAAAATTTTATAAAAGATTTTTGTGGTTTGTATGATACAGTTAATGTTTTCTGTATCGATGGTAGTGAGTGGAAGGGATATAATGTATATGGTGTGATGATTTAAAGTTGCTAGATAAATTAGATAGTTTTGCTGATAATCTTATTATATTTGATGATTTGGGAGAAAACATTAGATTACCAGCTATAGATTCATTATATTCTAAAGGTAGACATCACAATATTAATATAATATCTGTAGGTCAAACTGTAACAGATTTAAATACTAAAACAAGAGATAACACCCCAGCTATATATATTATTTTAAATAGTTCACAACAATTCTTTGAAAGAGTACAAGAGAAGTTTAAAATTGATTCTAATCTATATAGATTTAAACATTATAAGTAAACCATAATCAATTATAATACTATTAGTGACTATTTTATTGTATTAGATAAAGATAAAAATGTCGTATATGACTCTAGAATAGGTGATCTTGATATTGAGAAGTATGTTGATTATAGAGAGTTTAAGGAAAAGGAATATAATATACTAAGTAGTTATTTAACAGATAGAATGTTAGAACCAATACATTAGAACCAATGTAAAAAAAACATATACAAATATAAAAAGTATACTTAATGAGATACATAGTGGATATGTTGCTGTAATTGGTATAATTAGTATATTAGGAATTGGATATAGTTACTATCAAAAATATGGCAATAATAATGATAATAATATTAATAATAATATTAATGGTAGAGATTTAATGGATATAGAAAAGGCAAAAATTAAATTAAGAAATGGTAAGAAGATAACAATAGGTTATGGTTTGACTGATACAAACAAAATTGATCTCAATGATCCATTTAATATGATATATATGTTAGCTATCAGTCTTGTATCTATTTTTGCAACCCATAATGTTATTAATTCTAAAACCAAAAATGATACGCAGAGAATGTGATATTGAAATTGATACTAAAAGTGGATATCCAGAACATGAACTAATGGATCATTATAATAATCTACATAATAGATTGATGGAAAGATGTATGAAATGTTTGCATAGAAAATATAGTGGCGATCACTTTTTGGATAAATGTAAATTTAATAGAACAGGTCTTATAACACCAGTACATAGTTATTTTGATTATACCGATATTAATAATAGTGATAGTGATAATGATGATAATAATGATGACAATTAAGATAAAGATAAAGATGAAGATGATATGAGTAAGGTTTTAAATAAACTAAAACATAATATAATAGAGAATTTGAAAAGTTACACTAAAACGATTTAGAAAAAGAAATTAGAAATGAGATAAAGAAGGAAATTATAAATGACTTAAAAACAGAAAGTAATATTAAGAATAAAAGTAGTGAAACCAATAATAGAAGAACTAGAGTTTGTTGTTTGTGTAAAATTGAAAACAATAGAGATTGATTTTATAAAACTTGTAGTTTATGTAAATATTGTTGTTCTCAAAAATTTTCATGTTCCACATGTAATATTGTTACAAATAGATCTTCTCTTAATTAACATAAAAAAATGGCATCTCATAAAAAAATGTAATCTCATGTACCTTTGTAATTTGTAATAATTTTTCTTAAATATTGTTAGAAATTTGGGATTGATTTCTATGTGCGCTTTTTATGTTTATTAAGAGAAGATCTATTTATAACAATATTACATGTGGGACATGAAAAATTTTGAGAACAACAATCTTTACATAAACTACAAGTTTTATAAAATCAATCTCTAATGTTTTCAATTTTACATAAACAACAAACTCTAGTTCTTCTATTATTGGTTTCACTACTTTTATTCTTAATATTACTTTCTGTTTCTGAGTCATTTATAATTTCCTTCTTTATCTCGTTTCTAATTTCTATTTTTAAATCGTTTTTAATGTAATCTTTCAAATTCTCTATAATATTATATTTTAGTTCATTTAAAACCTTATTCATATCATCTTTATCTTTATCTTTATCTTTATTGTTATCATTATTATCATCACTATCACTATCACTATTATTAATATCGGTATAATCAATATAACTATGTACTGGTGTTATAAGACCTGTTCTATTAAATTTACATTTATGCAAAAAGTCATAGCCACTATATTTTCTATGCATACATTTCATACATCTTTCCATTAATCTATTATGTAGATTATTATAATGATCCATTCCTTCATGGAACATTAACTCATTTGGTTTAAGATGTATTGTTTCTAACATTCTATCTGTTAAATAACTACTTAGTATATGTTATTCCTTTTCCTTAAACTCTCTGTAATCAACATACTTCTCAATATCAAGATCACCTATTCTAGAATCATATACGACATTTTTATCTTTATCTAATACAATATAATAGCCAAAAATAGTAATGTGAAGCAGATTGTTTGAGTATGCGATTTTTCTAAGGATTTGTGGATGTAATGTGTTCTGTACTGGATTTGACCAATGGGAATCTGTATCGTCTATCTCTGATCGTGGTGAAGAAGTAGTACTAGGATTCTGATTCATATGATTCTCAGCTGACTCAATAGGAAAACCAATTGGTGCAGTAACATTTATTTGGCCACGAGGCGACTGTATCAAAACTAAGTCTCTTTTCGTCTGCACTTATTTCATAGGTGCCAATGACACTTTTAACGAAACACGTTCAAGCTAACAGGTTGCATAAACTGAGCAGTTCGCTCCAGTAGGTTTACGTATGTACATAGACAGTAAATAGATAACATAAAAGATAAAGTGTTTATACATAAATATGATAGACCTTGGTTGCAAATACTGAAGTCTATTTGCTCCTGTATCTCACTCCCTCCGCTATATGAAATTCTTTTTTAAAGTGTTTCATCTAAATCTCTGATGTCCTCTGAATTCAAGTCTGAGATGTCGTCTATGATTGGTGAAACTGGAGGAGTCTTGTACGCTTGCGATGTTGTGCTGCTTCTTAGTGAATCTGTTGCTGTGAGAATTGCTGGTAGTAAGTTCTCTTTGAATTCGATGTTGTCCTGTTGGTGTGTGATGTCATGTTGTTGGGGTAAGTCCTGTTGAATGTTGGTTTGTTGTGGTGCGTTGTTTTGATGTTGTTGAGTGTCTTCTTGTGTGATGGTTTGTTCTTGAGTCGTATCTTTGATGTTTCGATCCAGTTGGTTGTTCGTTTCAGTATGTGCTGGTACAATTGTAATTATTTTAGCCTGTTCTACTCTAATGCGTTCCTGCTCTATTTGTATTAGTTCTATTGCTTTGTCCTGTTCCGACGTGTCCTTGGTTATTTGTTCTGCTTGGTCATCTAGGAATACCACTGTTGGTGTATCTTTCTTGGTTGCTTTGATCTTGGCCATTGCTTTCTCAATTTTTGGTGTCAATTTGTAGTTGGTGACTGTTTCCTTGTCTAATATGTTTTCCGAACCAATTGGTGGACTGTCCTTAGAAGTGGACATAAATAGCGACGGATCATTGGCTGTTATAATGTTGAAGTTCTGATTGGAGTCAGAGTGGATGATGAATTGTTCGGCATTCTCCGATTGGAGAATTTGCTCTGCATCGATTGTTAGAAACGATCGGTTAACGTCGAATTGGGAGCTGCTTTGTAGGGCTGCTTGTTTTGATCCAATCTTGAATTCTTCGCCTGGAGACTTTTTTGGAGTCCTCGTTCGCTTTCGAGAAATTTCCTTCTTTCCACAAATCGCTTCCTTCTTCGGTGTTGTTGTTGTCCTTCTGGATATTTATTGTCGTTTTTGATTCTTTGTTGCCGCTTTCCTCACTTTGTCAGGGGTCCACTTGGTATTGCTGTTGTTTGCTGGCGTGGCTGTCTCTGATTTCTTCTTTTGTTTAGCCTCTTCTAAACAGAATTTTTTCATTTTCTCTTGGTTTTCTTTTATATTCGCCTACTGTTTTACACGCGACCATATGTATTAAACGTGGTTTGTTTTCTACTGTTTGTTGTGTTGGTAATGTTTTCTTTTCAGTTACTATTGCTAGGTCATTTTTTTCTGACTACTGTGTTTTTTCTTAGTGGTGTATCTATTGTGATTGTGTGTGGTGAATACCCGGTGATTGTACCGTCTTCGATGATGTTTCATTGTGTTGCAAGTTTGCGTCTTGGTTCCTTAGTTTTTCTGGCGAGTGATTTTCTTGCTACGTTTTTACGTGTTTTGATATATTTTGTGGTTTTGTCACCTAGTGTGAAATGTATTCCAGAAGGGCTTATCTTACGTGTTGGGGTAGATATGATCTGGTTTCTGGCAAGCGGGATGTTTTCAGAGTTTTCGCTGTCTGAGTTGATATCTACCAGCTGGTTACCTTGAGTGGTGGCACTTTGCTGACTTATTCGCGTTGTCTCGATGGGTTCCGAACCTTACCCGTTTTCCCTGTACCTTATGTCCAGCTCGTCCTCTGAGTTGCCGTCCATTCTCCAAATTTCCTCCATTGTGAGGGCATTCTGTGTTAGTACCTTCTTGTCTAAACATTTATTGGTTAAGTTTTTGTATGTGAGGTTGTGTTTTGATGGTTTTGTTGTGATGTTGGAAATTTCTGTGTTGGGTTTTCGTCCGAAATGTGCTTCGAATGGAGTTATTTGTTTTGTGGAGTTTCTTATGAGTCTGATGTTTTCGATAATATTTGCTACGCGATTTGCTAGCGTTACTGTTGACCAATTGGGATCTACGTCCAAGACTGCTAGTCGTCTTTTAATTGTTTGTATTAATCTTTCTACCTTTCCTGTCCCTCTATGGTCACCAGCTGGTGCTAATATCAATTTTATGTTTATGTTCTTACAAAATAGTTCAAACTCTTTTGTTTTAAAAGCTTGTGCTTGGTCACATCTTATTGATCGAGGTATGTCGTGTAGTCTGCAATAACTTTCTAGATATTCTATAGCTGTGTTAGTGTCGCAGTTATTGAATGTTTCCGCATGTGGGAACCTAGATAGTCTGTCGACGGTTACTAATATGTAGTTATTTCGTGTATTGTTTTTAAATGGTATCGGGCCTGCGAAATCCATTTGGATTTCGTCGTTTGGTTCAGTTAGTTCGTTAAGTGTGCCTAAATTATTTTTTGCGAGTATTGGTTTTAGGTTTTTACCTTTGTCGATGCAGTGGCGACAACTTTGCGCTTGAGCGACGATTTCACTGTGGATGTGCGGGTACCAGATAAGCCGCGCTAATGCGAGCATACCCGCCTGGCCAGGATGCTTACTATGAATGGTTTGAAGTACAAGGGGACGTAACTTGTTGGGAATAACAAGTCTATTATCAACAATAAGCAGCCAGATAGTGTAACAGATAAGTCGCGTCGGATCTTATGAAATATGGGTTTTGTTTGTTTCAGAGATAACCAATCTTGTTTAATGACCAAATCTAAGATGGGGCCCAAATCTTTCTTAAAATTTTCTGCCAGGAATTCTTCGTTGAAAACCCTCATTAGGTTTTTTCTGTACTCTGGTGTAGGTAAGTCGTCGATTGCTGTAAACAGTTCTTCATGTTTTTCATTTTGTATTGGTGTAATTCCTTTACCTTTGTTAGATTCTAAGTCTGTTTGGGTACTGTTGTCACGTAATTGTTTATTTGGTGATAAATTAGTAACTGCAGGTTGTAAATCCATTTGGAGTAATTTTTTATTCTGGGCACGTTTTGTTTTTCTAATTTCGATGTCAAAAGTGTTTTTGTTCGGGTTGTTTCTTGTTGTGATGGCAATTAATTTCGTGTTAAGTGAATTTGAATTTTGTTCGATAATACGCAACTTGTTCTTAGCAGTGTTAAGGCAAAAAACGTGTTGTTCGCTTAGCGTGTTTTCTTTAGCATGTGTGACGTCATTGTATTCTAATTGCTTTCTCTCAACCAACTGGTTGTAATTACCAGTTGGTTTTGCTATTTCGCTTGGTTTTATTGTGTGTTTTATCCATGCGTGTTTTATTTCCTGAATTGTGTTAATGACGAATTTTTCATCATCTTCGCTTTCCGGTGAAGCTTTAACCGATGGATTTCTACTTAGATAAACCGCGAAACCCATATTTTTTCCTGGTATATGCTCAATATTAAAATTGAATGGAAGGAGTCTATCTACCCTTCTAGATAATCTACTTTGATATGTTTTGTTTCCGCGATTATTTTTTAGTGCTGATAATAGTGTTTGGTGATCTGTTTGAAGTTTAAATTTGTTACCGTATAGGTAATATTTAAAGTGTTCTAATGCCCATACTAATGCTAGGAGTTCCAATTCGTTGGTACTATATCTTTTTTCCAGTTTGTTCAGGAACCTGCTTGCATATGCTACTGGCTTCCAAATGGAGTTGCGTTTTTGTTCCAGGGTTGCACCTAGACCTTTTCTGCTTGCGTCACATTTGACTCTTGTTTCTTTGTTGATATCGAAATGTTTGTTTTCTTTAATGTTTGTTATTTGTCTTTTTATTTCTTCAAATGCTATTGTGTGTTGGTTTTTCTAGTCCAGTTTGTTTTGTGATTTTGTGTTACTTTTTGATAGTAGTGGTCGTAATGGTTCTGATATTTCCGCGAGTTTTGGTGTAAACTTTATTAAGTGGTGTATGCACCCCATGAATGATCTTAATTGTTTCAGTGTTCTTGGAATTTCTAGTTTATTTATTGATTCACATTTCCTTTTAGTTAGAGTTATACCGGTTGATATTATTTGAAATCCTAACCATGTTATTTCTTTCTTTGCGAATTCGCATTTTTGTAGTTTTATTGCTAGATTTCCCTTGTCCAGTTGGTATAATATTTTGTCTATTTCTTTTTCATGGTCAGATATGTTTCCCTTCGTTATAACCAGTATGTCGTCTAGGAATGCAAATTTGTTGTGGCAATTTTGTAAAGTAACGTCTATTGTCTTTTGAAATGTTGCCGGCATATCTGTTAAACCGTAGAATCCGTTCAGGAATCTGTAAGTTCCTGTTGCTTTACCACCAAGTATGTTGAAATTACAGTGTTTTTGCAATTCAGGGTCTAGTGGTATTTGACTATAAGCGTATTTCAAATCTATTTTTGAGAAATATAATGTGCCATTTTCGTTGCTCCTTTCGTAGATGTATGTTGCTACTGCATCAATTAAATGATCTATGCTCTGCATTTAATACTTGTTTTTGTGGATTGCATCGTTCAGTTCTTTAGAGTCTAATGCTATTTTTACACTTTTGTCCCTTTTCACAGTTATTACCACTGGGCTTATAAAGTATTCGTCTGAACATTTTTTCAAACGTTTTATTTGTTTATCTTCGATTAGTTTTTCTAGTTCTTTTTCAATCCCTTCTAGTAAGTGTAGTGGTACTCTTCTTCCTTTGTGTTGTGTGGGTTTAAATTTTTCTTTAAATGTTGATTTTGCCATGTGGTTTTTTGATCAACCTAGTCTAGTGCATAAATGTGGATAATTTTTGAATATCCATTTGATTATGTTTTGTTCTATTGTGGTGTCTGAAATCAATCCAACTGTCTTACCTATTGGTTTGGATGCACTCAGATGAATTCTCAGTTTGCGTAAAATGTCTCTTCCCATAACATTTTGTGGGAGCTCGTTCATATCATCTTTATCTTTATCTTTATCTTTATTGTTATCATTATTATCATCACTATCAATATCACTATTATTAATATCGGTATAATCAATATAACTATGTACTGGTGTTATAAGACCTGTTCTATTAAATTTGCATTTATCCAAAAAGTGATAGCCACTATATTTTCTATGCATACATTTCATACATCTTTCCATCAATCTATTATGTAGATTATTATAATGATCCATTAGTTCATGTTCTGGATATCCACTTTTAGTATCAATTTCAATATCACATTCTCTGCGTATCATTTTTGGTTTTTCGTTTCATTTTTTCCTTTTCCTTAAACTCTCTATAATCAACATACTTCTCAATATCAAGATCACCTATTCTAGAATCATATACGACATTTTTATCTTTATCTAATACAATATAATAGCCAAAAATAGTATTGTGAAGCAGATTGTTTGAGTATGCGATTTGTCTAAGGATTTGTGGATGTAATGTGTTCTGTACTGGATTTGACCAATGGGAATCTGAATCGTCTATCTCTGATCGTGGTGAAGAAGTAATACTAGGATTCTGATTCATATGATTCTCAGCTGACTCAATAGGAAAACCAATTGGTGCAGTAACATTTATTTGGCCACGAGGCGACTGTATCAAAACTAAGTCTCTTTTCGTCTGCACTTATTTCATAGGTGTCAATGATACTTTTAACGAAACGCGTTCAAGCTAACAGGTTGCATTGGTTCAAGCTAGTTGGTTGTTCGTTTCAGTATGTGCTGGTACAATTGTAATTATTTTAGCCTGTTCTACTCTAATGCGTTCCTGCTCTATTTGTATTAGTTCTTTTGCTTTGTCCTGTTCCGACGTGTCCTTGGTTATTTGTTCTGCTTGGTCATCTAGGAATACCACTGTTGGTGTATCTTTATTGGTTGCTTTGATCTTGGCCATTGCTTTCTCAATTTTTGGTGTCGATTTGTAGTTGGTGACTGTTTCCTTGTCTAATATGTTTTCCGAACCAATTGGTGGACTGTCCATAGAATTTTGAAGTTCTGATTGGAGTCAGAGTGGATGATGAATTGTTCGGCATTCTCCGATTGGAGAATTTGCTCTGCATCGATTGTTAGAAACGATCGGTTAACGTCGAATTGGGAGCTGATTTGTAGGGCTGCTTGTTTTGATCCAATCTTGAATTCTTCGCCTGGAGACTTTTTTGAAGTCCTCGTTCGCTTTCGAGAAATTTCCTTTTTCCACAAATGGCTTCCTTCTTCGGTGTTGTTGTTGTCCTTCTGGACATTTATTGTCGTTTTTGATTCTTTGTTGCCGCTTTCCTCACTTTGTCAGGGGTCCACTTGGTATTGCTGTTGTTTGCTGGCGTGGCTGTCTCTGATTTCTTCTTTTGTTTAGCCTCTTCTAAACAGAATTTTTTAATTTTCTCTTGGTTTTCTTTTATGTTCGCCTACTGTTTTACACGCGACCATATGTATTAAACGTGGTTTGTTTTCTACTGTTTGTTGTGTTGGTAATGTTTTCTTTTCAGTTACTATTGCTAGGTCATTTTTTTCTGACTACTGTGTTTTTTCTTAGTGGTGTATCTATTGTGATTGTGTGCCGTCCATTCTCCAAATTTCCTCCATTGTGAGGGCATTCTGTGTCAGTACCTTCTTGTCTAAACATTTATTGGTTAAGTTTTTGTATGTGAGGTTGTGTTTTGATGGTTTTGTTGTGATGTTGGAAATTTCTGTGTTGGGTTTTCGTCCGAAATGTGCTTCGAATGGAGTTATTTGTTTTGTGGAGTTTCTTATGAGTCTGATGTTTTCGATAATATTTGCTACGCGATTTGCTAGCGTTACTGTTGACCAATTGGGATCTACGTCCAAGACTGCTAGTCGTCTTTTAATTGTTTGTATTAATCTTTCTACCTTTCCTGTCCCTCTATGGTCACCAGCTGGTGCTAATATCAATTTTATGTTTATGTTCTTACAAAATAGTTCAAACTCTTTTGTTTTAAAAGCTTGTGCTTGGTCACATCTTATTGATCGAGGTATGTCGTGTAGTCTGCAATAACTTTCTAGATATTCTATAGCTGTGTTAGTGTCGCAGTTATTGAATGTTTCCGCATGTGGGAACCTAGATAGTCTGTCGACGGTTACTAATATGTAGTTATTTCGTGTATTGTTTTTAAATGGTATCGGGCCTGCGAAATCCATTTGGATTTCGTCGTTTGGTTCAGTTAGTTCGTTAAGTGTGCCTAAATTATTTTTGCGAGTATTGGTTTTAGGTTTTTACCTTTGTCGATGCAGTGGCGACAACTTTGCGCTTGAGCGACGATTTCACTGTGGATGTGCGGGTACCAGATAAGCCGCGCTAATTCGAGCATACCCGCCTGGCCAGGGTGCTTACTATGAATGGTTTGAAGTACAGGGGACGCAACTTGTTGGAAATAACAAGTCTATTATCAACAATAAGCAGCCAGATGGTGTAACAAATAATTCGCGTCGGATCTTATGAAATATGGGGTTTGTTTGTGTCAGAGATAACCAATCTTGTTTAATGACCCAATCTATGATGGGGCCCAAATCTTTCTTAAAATTTTCTGCCAGGAATTCTTCGTTGAAAACCCTTATTAGGTTTTTTCTATACTCTGGTGTAGGTAAGTCGTCGATTGCTGTAAACAATTCTTCATGTTTTTCATTTTGTATTGGTGTAATTCCTTTACCTTTGTTAGATTCTAAGTCTGTTTGGGTACTGTTGTCACGTAATTTTTTATTTGGTGATAAATTAGTAACTGCAGGTTGTAAATCCATTTGGAGTAATTTTTTATTCGGGGCACGTTTTGTTTTTCTAATTTCGATGTCAAAAGTGTTTTTGTTCGGGTTGTTTCTTGTTGTGATGGCAATTAATTTCGTGTTAAGTGAATTTGAATTTTGTTCGATACTACGCAACTTGTTCTTAGCAGTGTTAAGGCAAAAAGCGTGTTGTTCGCTTAGCGTGTTTTCTTTAGCATGTGTGACGTCATTGTATTCTAATTGCTTGCTCTCAGCCAACTGGTTGTAATTACCTGTTGGTTTTGCTATTTCGCTTGGTTTCATTGTGTGTTTTAACCGTGCGTGTTTTGTTTCCTGAATTGTGTTAATGACGAATTTTTCATCATCTTCGCTTTCCGGTGAAGCTTTACCCGATGGATTTCTACTTAGATAATCCGCGAAACCCATATTTTTTCCTGGTATATGCTCAATATTAAAGTTGATTGGAAGGAGTCTATCTACCCATCTAGATAATCTACTTTGATATGTTTTTTTTCCGCGATTATTTTTTAGTGCTGATAATAGTGTTTGGTGATCTGTTTGAAGTTTAAATTTGTTACCGTATAGGTAATATTTAAAGTGTTCTAATGCCCATACTAATGCTAGGAGTTCCAATTCGTTGGTACTATATCTTTCTTCCAGTTTGTTCAGGAATCTGCTTGCATATGCTACTGGCTTCCAAATGGAGTTGCGTTTTTGTACCAGGGTTGCACCTAGACCTTTTCTGCTTGCGTCACATTCGACTCTTGTTTCTTTGTTGATATCGAAATGTTTGTTTTCTGTAATGTTTGTTATTTGTCTTTTTATTTCTTCAAATGCTATTGTGTGTTGGTTTTTCCAGTCCAGTTTGTTTTGTGATTTTGTGTTACTTTTTGATAGTAGTGGTCGTAATGGTTCTGATATTTCCGCGAGTTTTGGTGTAAACTTTATTAAGTGGTGTATGCACCCCATGAATGATCTTAATTGTTTCAGTGTTCTTGGAATTTCTAGTTTATTCATTGATTCACATTTCCTTTTAGTTAGAGTTATACCGGTTGGTGTTATTTGAAATCCTAACCATGTTATTTCTTTCTTTGCGAATTCGCATTTTTGTAGATTTATTGCTATATTTCCCTTGTCCAATTGGTATAATATTTTGTCATTTCTTTTTCATGGTCCGATATGTTTCCCTTCGTTATAACCAGTATGTCGTCTAGGAATGCAAATTTGTTGTGGCAATTTTGTAAAGTAACGTCTATTGTCTTTTGAAATGTTGCCGGCATATCTGTTAAACCGTTGAATCCGTTCAGGAATCTGTAAGTTCCTGTTGCTTTACCACCAAGTATGTTGAAATTACAGTGTTTTGCAATTCAGGGTATAGTGGTATTTGACTATAAGCGTATTTCAAATCTATTTTTGAGAAATATAATGTGCCATTTTCGTTGCTCCTTTCGTAGATGTATGTTGCTACTGCATCAATTAAATGATCTATGCTCTGCATTTAATACTTGTTTTTGTGGATTGCATCGTTCAGTTCTTTAGAGTCTAATGCTATTTTTACACTTTTGTCCCTTTTCACAGTTATTACCAATGGGCTTATAAAGTAGTCCTCTGAACATTTTTCCAAACGTTTTATTTGTTTATCTTCGATTAGATTTTCTAGTTCTTTTTCAACCCCTTCTAGTAAGTGTAGTGGTACTCTTCTTCCTTTTTGTGTTGTGTGGGTTTAAATTTTTCTTTAAATGTTGATTTTGCCATGTGGTTTTTTGATCAACCTAGTCTAGTGCATAAATGTAGATATTTTTTGAATATCCATTTGAATATGTTTTGTTCTATTGTGGTGTCTGAAATCAATCCAACTGTCTTACCTATTGGTTTGGATGCACTCAGATGAATTCTCAGTTTGCGTAAAATGTCTCTTCCCATAACATTTTGTGGGAGCTCGTTCACCAATAATATTTTGCAGTCGGTTGCCTTCCAAGGTCCTGAACTGAGGTTTATGTTGAGGACGCTATTTTTGGATTTCTTGGTTGTTGAAACATTTGTGTATCGTTTTTTTTCTGTGAATTCTGATATATTTGCGTCTTGATGTTTGGCTATTAGTTTTTTAGCGGCTGACTCCTGCATGAAAGATCTGGGGGATCCTGTATCTGCTAACCAGTCGATTTCTGATGTTCTAAAGTTTGTCTTTACCCAGAGTTCCCCTTTGTGTCCTTGTTGAGTGATACATTATTAACTTCTTTGAAACCAGTTGGTCTTACAGTATTTATTGTTTACCAATCCTCCATTAACTCCTTGATGTATAGTGCCGCTTCTCCGTCAACTGTTTCGCTTTCTTCTTCTGCTGATGCCTGTTCCGATGTGGCGTACTCTGCGTGTATTTTGTGGCTGTTGTTGTGGTGAGTATCTGTTTTCTTGTCGTGCTGTTGTGGGTTTCTTTCTTTCTGGCATGGGTGCTTTACACATTGATGTGTAGTGTCCTGTTTTCTTACAAATTTGGCATGTGAAGTTTTGTTCTTTGCACATGTTTAAGTGGTTTCTTATGAATGGTTGTCCGCATTTGAAGCATGGTTGTATTTTGCCTGATGGAGGTGTTGGGAGAATGGGTTGTTTGAATGGTCGTGGTTGTTTTTGTTGGTTGAGTGTGTTGTTTCTGATGTAAGCGACATTTGACCAGTTGGTGCTGCTTGAGTGTGCTTTTAATATTTCTTGTTGGTTGGCTTGACCTCTTTCCCTGTTTATAGCGAAATTTAGTACTTGCTGTCGTGGTCTGACCTCGGACAGTAGATCCATTTGGATAGCAGTGTTAGTCATATTAGAAATAAAAAGGTCTTTTACCAAATCTTCCTCTAAGTCTTTGAATTTGCACATTGCTCCAGCTTCTCTGATTCTACAGTAAAATGTTTCTAGTGATTCGTGTGGTTGTTGCATGGATTTGAGAAACTTGAATCTGTCAAATGTGGTGTTGCGTGGAATGGTGAATGTGATGTTGAGTTCATGAACTAGTTCGTTTGTGGTGCATTTTTCTATCGGTGTGTGTGGGTTTTTCTGGTGATATGTTCTTTTAGCTTCGGCTCCGAGTGATAAGTAGATGAGGCTTTTAAATTTTGTGTCCGCCTCGTCCCACGGTATTCTGTCAACAATTGCTCCCTTGCGTTCGATTACCTTGCATTCATTGTCAAAGTCTACTCTTCTCCTCTCATTTCTTTGTTCTCTGTTTCTTGCTTAGTCCTCTGTTTCTCCTTCAAACTCTTCCTCATATGTTGGTAGTGTCGGGTAAAAAAGATCTGTGGGCTGTGGATTTGAGTAGTTTATCTATTTCGATGCTTTCGCGTGCCAATATCGCCATTTTCAATGTGGAGAACCATTGTTTCCACTCTATCGGGGGTGTTGCGCCTTGTTCCCAGAATGCATTGACACCTAGTGGAGTTTTCGCTGACTTCGCAATGTGAAGCAGATTGTTTGAGTATGCGATTTGTCTAAGGATTTGTGGATGTAATGTGTTCTGTACTGGATTTGACCAAACCAGTATCGTCTATCTCTGATCGTTGTGTAGAAATAATACTAGGTTTCTGATTCATATGATTCTCAGCTGACTCAATAGGAAAACCAATTGGTGCAGTAACATTTATTTGTGTGAACATTTATTCTGTCAACCATTGCTCCCTTGCGTTCGATTACCTTGCATTCATTGTCAAAGTCTACTCTTCTCCTCTCATTTCTTTGTTCTCTGTTTCTTGCTTCGTCCTCTGTTTCTCCTTCAAACTCTTCCTCATATGTTGGTAGTGTCGGGTAAAAAAGATCTGTGGGCTGTGGATTTGAGTAATTTATCTATTTCGATGCTGTCGCGTGCCAATATCGCCATTTTCAATGTGGAGAACCATTGTTTCCACTCTATCGGGGGTGTTGCGCCTTGTTCCCAGAATGCATTGACACCTAGTGGAGTTTTCGCTGACTTCGCAATGTGAAGCAGATTGTTTGAGTATGCGATTTGTCAAAGGATTTGTGGATGTAATGTGTTCTGTACTGGATTTGACCAAACCAGTATCGTCTATCTCTGATCGTTGTGTAGAAATAATACTAGGTTTCTGATTCATATGATTCTCAGCTGACTCAATAGGAAAACCAATTGGTGCAGTAACATTTATTTGGCCACGAGGCGACTGTATCATAACTAAGTCTCTTTTCGTCTGCACTTATTTCATAGGTGTCAATGACACTTTTAACGAAACACGTTTAAGCTAACAGGTTGCATAAACTGAGCAGTTCGCTCCATTAGGTTTACGTATGTACATAGGCAGTAAATAGATAACATAAAAGATAAAGTGTTTATACATAAATATGATAGATCTTGGTTGCAAATACTGAAGTCTACTTGCTCCTGTATCTGAATTATTATAATTTATTTTGCCATACTTATAATGTTTAAATCTATATAGATTAGAATCAATTTTAAATTTCTCTTGTACTCTTTCAAAGAATTGTTGTGAACTATTTAAAGTAATATATATAGCTGGGGTGTTATCTCTTGCTTTCGTATTTAAATCTGTTACAGTATGACCTACACATATTATACTAATATTGTGATGTCTACCCTTAGAATATAATGAATCTATAGCTGGTAATCTAATGTTTTCTCCCATATCATCAAATATAATAAGACTATCAGCAAAACTATCTAAATTATCTAATAACTTTAAATCATCAACACCATGTACATTTTATCCCTTCCACTCACTACCATCGATACAGAATACATTAACTGTATCATACAAACAATTAAAATCTTTTATAAAAGTTTTTTTTACCAGAATTCGATAGACCATAAATAATAAAGTTATGTTTTTTAATTTCAAATGGTTCTGGTACAACATTCCTATATCCTTTGAATCTCTTCTTTAATTCGGAATAATTATCATAATTCCAATAAGCAAATATAATAAAAAATTTCAACATAATAAAAAGCGGAAACATCAGCAACTTTTTATTTGGGTAAAAAACTTATTATATTTAGTTATAGTTTTACTTCAATATTATATTTCGTTGCATATTCTAAAATTTTTCCTTTTGTATGATGAAATCTATATCTATGGAGATATATGCATAACCTACAATAGAAATGTTTAAATCTATACTGAGAGATGTGTTTATTTACTTTACACATTCTGCATACTAAATATTGATTGGGATTATTAAAGTGTGTTTGCAAATGATCATGTCTCTCTCTATAAGTTATAATTTCATTTCATACAAAACAATGGAATGGTTTACTTTGACACTCGTCGCAACTCCAACACCATGCCTTATTTTCACATTTATCACAATTGGTACTAATCATTTTTATAGTATTGAAAAGGTATACATATTTCAAAATTTGGCATATAAAAATGAATCAGCAAGTTTATACCGGTTACATTCATTCCACGAGTGAACAAGCTCAATCTCAAAATGAACAAGTCCAATCTCAAAGTGAACACGTTCAATTTCATGGAAATGCTCAATTTGGGAGCGGACAAGCCCAATCTAGCGCTAGTAGCCCAGCTGTTCAAATGTTAAAAAATAAAAACGGACCAAGGGAAGAAATCAAACCAGTAGATAAGGAAAAACAAAAAGAAGAATAGAAAAATCTTTAGAAGCAATCAGAAGGTTTAATCAAATAAAGGAAGAAATAAAAGAATCATATGATAAACAGTTAACAAAATTATAACAACAAGAAGAAGATATGTGTGAGTCATTGCGAAAGGTTGAGGCAAAATATTATCCAGATAGAGATTCAGATGCAGATAGAGATTTATCTAAAGATTCAGATAGAGATTCACCAAGAGAATCATCTTTAGATAGAGATTCATCTATTGATTTTATCTATAACCAAAAACCTAAAATAAATAAGCTTAAGTGTGAAGCTTGCAATCAAGAGTTAACTCAAAAGAATTATCATAGTCATAATCAATCACTTAAACATAAAAAGAATGACCGATTATACAATAGAAATAAAATTATTGAGAGCGCTAAAGAGGATGTAATAGAAGTTAATAATGAGGATATAGAACAAAAGTTAGATAAATATTATCCCGAACTAGAGGGAATAAAGTATTGTTATAGTTGTGATATGTATCTAGATAATAATACTGAACATGCTAAACATATGGACACGTTAAAACATAGGAATAATGTAAGATTAGTTAATGGGGAAAAAAAAGAATGGCAGTAAGTTCGAATATAATATGTAAGACTACTCTGAGTCACTATAGTGTGGATCAACACTTGAAGACAAAGATGCATCTTGATAATGTTAAGGGAAAAGATCTGCGAAGCAGTTTCACTGATAATAATATAGCCAGGGAAGATAATGGTGAAACTGAAGGATATTGCAATATATGTAATACTAGATATAATAATAAAAAATAACACAAGGAATCATATGAACATGAAGAAAATGCTAAACAGAAAAAACTTGTTGATAAGAAGTGGCGAGATAAAGTTAATGAGTTGGGATTAGACCATAATATGAAGTATAATCAAATAATGATAACAAGTAGTAATTATGAAGATATTAAATTCTTGAATGTTTTAGAGGAAATGTATAATATACATCCCCATATCAAATTAAACACTTTTGAAATAGTGAATTATACAAAACCTACAGATGATAAGTTAGAAGAAAACGAATTCACATTTAGACTAATGACTAGACCATATAATGGTCCTCAAGACTTGGATATGTTGAATAGTGAACAAGAGACTAGAATGCAGGAACTAGAGATGAATCAATCTGGTTGGAGTATGCAAAGATTTATCAAAAGAACAATGTATATACACAGGATTTATCCAACTGGTGGTTGTAAATTTGTTATACAACAAAGTGTTTGTATAACAAATGTTTACTTTGGTGTTTAATTGCTTATCTACATCCTGCTAAAGACCATCACTATAGAGTTGGTAATTATAATAAAACAGAATATATTAATGAGATAAAACTACCAAAGATACCACATCCCTACGGATATAAAGATTTGCAGAAAATACAAGAAATGAATTAAGATAAAGTATTATTTAATGTGTTTAATCTAAATAAAAATAAAACTATTAATCCTGTATTAGTCAATCATAATGATCCTAAAGGGTGTAATATACTATACCGGGATAATCATTATCCACTATGTAGAGATGTATCATTCTTATTAAGAAAATCACCTAAATATAAATGTTATCCATGTCTAAAGTGTTGTGTATTATTTCTAACTGAACAAGCATTAAATAAACATTTAGAGATGTGTAATAATACTGGAAGATGAACAATCCTTAAAGATGAATATCTATAGTTTGATAAGTTCCATTATAAAAACAGAGTACCATTTGCTATTTATTATAATTTTGAATGTATAATAAAAGATAGCAATAAATCAAACAACAAAAAAAACATCTACCCTTTGCTTGTGGTTTATATATAAAAAATGATTATCCTAATATATTAGAAGATAAGTATGAATATTACTGTGGTGAAGATCCACAAAGTGGTGGTTCGACCGATGTGGTTGATTGGTTTATAGGAAGGATGAGTTATTATGAAAAATTATTTAAAGATATTTATAGTATAAATATTCCAATGAAAGAAGAGACTATTACTCCACTTACTACTGAGTGTTTCTATTGTAGAGAGAACTTGGATACTGACATTGTTAGGGATCACGATCATCTAAATGGCAAATTTAGTGGTTGTGCTCAAAACAAATGTAACCTCCAAGCTAAGAATACATTCGTA
Source organism: Convolutriloba macropyga (assembly GCF_964194025.1). Lineage (NCBI taxonomy): Eukaryota > Metazoa > Xenacoelomorpha > Acoela > Convolutidae > Convolutriloba > Convolutriloba macropyga. The sequence goes on along the minus strand of NW_027449619.1, from coordinate 5,804 downwards.
CCAATATATGCATTTAATTCTACTAATTATGATAATCATTTATTTATAACCAAACTAGCAAAGAAGAATAGACTTAAAACATTAACTAAAACTGATGAGAATTATATTAGTATTGATATGAGTTATGCAAAAGCATTAGATATGATTAGGTTATTCCATCCACTTAGCTTAGATGCTATAAGTAAAACATTGACTGATAAAGAGTGTGTAACATTAAACAAATTTGGGTTAGAGAGACGTAAAGGTATATTCCCATATAAATGGTTCGATGGTATAGACAAAGTACATGAAACAACATTACCACCTAAGGAAGCATTCTATTCTAAGTTGAAACAAAGTGGTATTACAGATAATGAATATAAGCAAGCAATAGATTGTTGGACTAATACTGGATGCAAATCAAAAAAAGACTATATGATGTTATACCTTAAAGCTGATGTATTATTATCGCTAGATGTATTTGAGAAGTTTAGAGATAAGTGTTTAGAATATTACGAAATAGATCCTTGTTACACGATTTCTACTCCTGGATTAACTTGGTTATGTGGATTGAAATATACTAAAGTTAGACGTAAATATTCACAAATAAAATACAGTTAAAATTTATGATACAATACAAATGGTATTAGAGGTGGGTTAGCTTCAGTATTAGGTGATTGTCATGTAAAATGTATGAATAGATAGATCAGTGAAACTGCTTCGCAGATAGATCCTGAGTATATAGGGAAAGAGAATTATTTAAAGTATTTAGACTTCAACTCATTCTATGCTTCTGCTATGGTGCAAGCTTTACCTACTGTTGAAATCAAAATATGTAACACTCTCGATTATACTAGATCTAGCTCTAATACTGGATATATCTATACCATTGATATAAAGTATAATGATGAGTTAAAACAGAAAACAAAGAAGTATCCATTCTTTCCTGAAAAGACTAAAGCAAACATTGATCAACTTACAGATTATCAAAATGGAAACAAAAAGAAAGGATATAAACCTAATGACAAGTTGATGTTAAAGTTAACAGATAAAGAAAACTATGTAATAGATGGAGAGATGTTAGATTGGTGTTTAAGTAATGGCTTAGGATTGGATGATATTACAATTAAGGAAAAGTTAGAGTATAGTAAGAGTGAGTGGTTAAAGCCTTATAAAGAGTTTAATATTCAGAAAAGAAGAGAAGCTAAAGCTAAGGGTGATAAAATTGGAGATGTATTCTTTAAACTGATGAATAATGCCTTCTATGGAAAAACAATAGAAAATGTATACAATAGACAAGATGCAGAGTTAGTTAATGAAGTAGAAAGATATATTAACTTAGTAGAAAATATTAGTTTTAAATATGTTGTAGAGTTTGATGATTATCTAGAGGCTGTACATAAAACACGAGGTAATGTTAAGTTAGATAAGTTTAATTATATTGGTTTTGTTATATTAGAAAAAGCTAAAATGTTTATGCATAAAGCTATTTATGATTACTTTGAGAAAGAGTTAGATTGTAGTTATCATTATACAGATACTGATAGTATATTTATAAACATAAATGTTCCATTGGATAGTACTATAGAAAAAGAAATGAATAAGATAAGTGGTATATTACATAATAATGAGTTAGGTAAGATGAAAGATGAAATACCTAATGATAATATTATAGAAGCTTGTTTCCTTAAAGCTAAAGCATATTGTTTTACTACAGTTAAAGGAGAAGAAGAAAAGAAGTTAAAAGGAATAAACAAAGCTACTATCAAAAACCAAGTTAATTTGGAAGATTTTAAAAATACTATATATGAAGGTAAAAGTAAATATGCAACAAATTATACTATTGATAGCAAAAGGCATCATTTAGAAACAAAAGAACAATATAAGATAGCCATAGATCCATTTGATGATAAAGGAATTAAAGATAGTAATGGTGAGTTTAGATTTTACAATTAATGTTTTATAAGTATTAGCAACATTTAAAAATTTTTAAAAGAGTTAAGCTGGTTTTTTGTTCGAGTTATTTTCGCAAGTTGGTTTTACGTGCTTGCTACACGGTCTCACTAGTTTTATACTAGTATACGTCCACTGGCGTCAGTGGGATACGTCCACAGGGATACGTCCACTGGAGTCAGTGGGGATAGAACCCGAACTATCCGTCTGATAATGGTTAATTATCAGCTTAACTCTGTACTAGTGGTTTGCACTAAGTGAGACAAGAAATGATAATTTTTAATTGTATAAGAATTGGAATATAGAGTGAAATATAAATGGAATTAGAGTAATGTGTATATGGAGGCTGTCTCGCTGCCTCTATGGCACGGAGGCCTCCATATACACATTACTGCTGTCCTCGATAAGCGCAAGAAAGTCTCAATGACTTCAAGCAGAGTGACGCATCTTGTACTGTACATCTACTGTGAGAAATTCTACTCTCATTATACGTCGTATTAGCGATAAAAGTTACAGTGAAGGTCTTGCCTATTGTAGCCATTGCTTGGTAAATGTTGGAAAAAACCAATTTCAATAATTTGGCGTTTTGTAAAATCGAGTGACGAAAACGTGTCCCCACTTTTTACGATTAATATATAATTTCAACGATGGCATTTGATCACGCGAGGGGCTTACGTTTTGTCACGAATGTTCAGGGATAAATATCCCCCATTTTGAGCATGCAATTAGCCTAAAATTTTGTTTCCTAGTTTCAGTAGTAATCAATTGAGGCCAATTTTAATGACTCAACTGTTTTTTGAACTGTGCCGTGAATAATTGTAAAACCACTTTTTGTCTTAGTGGAAACGAGTGACGAAAGATTGTCAGATGTTTGTACAAAAAATAGAGCAGAATTTTCAAATTTTGAAGAAAATTTGAACTAAATTAGCTCAGTGTCACTCGTTTCCACTCACGCTTAGAACCACGCAAACCACGATAAAATTGAGTATGTATACTTGATTTTCGGGACAGTGGCCACGTAAAGGCCACCTAGTTTAATGATCACAAAGCGTATAGAATTGAAACGCCAGTACCCGTCAGTATTCCATAATTTTGGAAGCTCTATTTTTATTACAATTCAAAGAATTTGAATTGTATTGGGGCGCTGTCTTTTTTTTAAGATCAGTTCACACATTTTCATGATTTTTGGATTCAAACTAGGGTAGTGGAATTTGTAGTGGAGCGAAAAAACGAGTGCTCTTTGCGGTGTGAATTTTTTTTGAGGCGTGAATAACTAGCGAGAAAGCCGAAATTCGCTTTCTCGCTAGTGTTTTTTCGTTCACATGCGGCAATTTCACTTCGACTTTTACTGTTTTTTTTTTCAATTTTTTGGATCGGATTTTTTCTAAATGATTTTTCCAATGCATTCATAGTTCATTCTAGGCCTAGTTTATTTTTCAACCAAATTTTCTTTTCTCGCAAGTGTTTCTTTGTTCACACGCGGCATTTTGACATTGATTTTTGGTTCTTTTCATTTTTTTATCTGATTTTTTTAAAAGTGGTTTTCCCAATTCAGCCATAGTTCGCTCTTGGTCTAGTTTTCGGTTTAGTCAATGGAAATTCTTTGAATCTTTCGTCAGGACTTGTCATGCTATTTTTGCAAGGGGGCTGTAATGAGCGGTGTTTTTTTAGATTACACTAAATGGAGATCCGCTGAATGGAGACAAACTGACAGAGAAGGGATGTGGAATTGAAACGAACAGAATGAAATGCCAATTAGAGTTGACAAATTTGGAGGAATCGAGGGAATACTACATCACAGTAACTGCATCCGCACTCGGCCAAATTTTGCCCACAGAAAATTCGTTAACTATCGAAACCAGACGTTAGTATTTAAAAACAGGAACAAGTTTTTCGCTGTTCATTTAAGCAAAAACAGTGAGCGAATTTTAAACAGGCTCGTGTGAGCTTTTAAAAGCCAGATCTCTGCTGTGCCAGATATTAAATTTCCAATTTTTCAGATGTGCAGTTCCAGGTTTGAAGAAGTCCAGTGTTTAAAAGCAAGGTCAGGTGACTCTGTTAAAGTCACTTCGAAATCATCCGACATTCCTCTGGCATAATGCTTACTGACTTCATCAGATATTTTCCATTAATTCTACTTTCAGGACATTGCATTCATAATAATATGACCAACAATCAATTTCGCGTGCTAAACTGTGGTACCAAAAACGCTAGACACATAAAATTATACAACATTTTGAGTCCAAATTAATTCTCAAGTAACAAGTCATAACGATTTAGGTTTTTAAAATAACTAGTAAGTAGAATGTTTATGCAGTCTTCACTCAAATTTTCTGCGACGTCTGAGGCAAATTAGCGAAATGTTTTCAAAAAATTTGTCCATTGAGCTGTCTGTTTTTGTCAGTGTTGCGTCAAAATTTCCCATAATTTTTCAGTTGGATTCAGATCGTGTTTATCTGATGATCAATCCGGCACCTCTACTCCCTTCCAATGATGAAATTGAAGACAATATCGGATTTTTGCACTGCATCATTTTGCGGAAAATGAGATTTTGAAACTTCATTTTTTTACTATTTTTACATTATTTCCAAGTAAACTAGAACTGTTAGCTTGTTTAAACTTCTAACAGACAACAGACAGTTTTTGCCTATTTGATTATACCCCATAACACATAACGTAAGTGATTTCTTGTCCGAACTCAAATTTTTATTTTTTTTGTCAAGAAATCTTGTTCTATTTCTTCAAAGAACTCCCAAAATTCCTTTGCTGGAGTTGCATTCAATTTGCTACCTTTCGGTAACGGTTGTATGCATACTGTGCACTAGATTACATTTTTAAGTTGAGTTAATTTTTGAGCATGAAAATCGTTCATTTCGAATTGCATAAGCTTGATAAACGACAAAACAGCAAAGTAGCATGATTATCTTTTCTATGTAAGCGGAAAGAGTTCGCATGAAAACTCGTTTCAAAATTCTTCACACCTTAGCGCAAAAAAACGTTTTGAGCAAAAATAATTCCTAAAGAGCACAGACAGATCTACTGTACGTAACTTTCTGGTACCATGCCCGAGTGAAGAAACCTTAAAAATGCGCTTCGGATCAAAGTTAGAACAGCATACAGATTAGCTCAGAAAAAAATATATTTAATTCCAGAAAGCAAAGAAAAACTGACTAAGATCCTTGAGTTACTGTACATTCAGGATGGATAAAGTGATAAAAAATTATTTTTGACGTCCTATAATACATTTGGTTTTCGTAAACATCTTTCCAGGCTCTTGCTTGATAATGAGGTAGTTTCTTCAGTGTTACGTTCAGGCGTAATTCTTCTCTATAATTAAATTTTGTTTCTTTTACATAATTTTGTGTTATTGGTAAACAAATTTATTTCAATTCAACCAAATCAAAAATAATAATACAGTTTATCAGAAAAAATATTCGTGCAACACATAAGATTTTGAAATAAAAATTCAAGGAATTTTTCCTGTGTTCGTCTGTTTGATATCTGAAAAAAATCCCTTTCCTATACTGTGACAGCGAAACAATTTATCAATCAAACATAGTGTTTTATGACGGACGGATGAGTTTTATTCGGAAAAATGCGAGAAATTTCATTTTGATTTTGAATCAATTATCATTTTTGATGGTATTTACATTATTTCATATTTCATCAGAGATTTATTGCTCTGTAAATTCACAAATGAGGCTGGCTTATCAGTTCGAGCTTGAAGTTATATTCTTTTACAGTATTTTTCTTTCAATCATAGTTTCTTAATTGTGACGAAATGTAAGAAAAAGCCCTAGATGACCAAACTAAAAATAGCTTAAAAGAAATACAAAGATACAAATCAAAATTTAATCACTGAAATTTTACAC
>NW_027449618.1:27500-37482 GCF_964194025.1 Convolutriloba macropyga | reverse complement strand
GTTAAATACTGCATGGACAGTAATTCTATGTGTGGGGCATTATTAGGGAGAGGTGTCTTGTCAAAATATGGCTGGACTAAAGACCTCAACCCGGATAGGGTGGAAGGCCCTATGATTGGTCTGTTACTAATCGGTGACCGATAAAGACCTGACCAAGGCCTGTAGTAAGCTTGGTTAGGCATTACAGAAGATAACACTAAGACCGAGGGGTCTTAGAGAGCCCTCTAGCGGGGCGAATAGAGCTTGATCAAGCCTTGGGCAAGCTAGATCGAGCAGGACTGAAGCTAAACGATAGACCGAGAGGTCTGTCTGGTCCTCCTAGAGAGGCCAAGAGAAAGTACGAGAATCTAACTAAAGCTGGGTCGGGCCTTCAGCAAGCACGACCGAGCAGTACCGGAGCTAACACTAAGACCGAGGGGTCTTAGAGAGCCCTCTAGTGGGGCGAATAGAGCTAGATCGAGCCTTGGGAAAGCTAGATCGAGCAGGACTGAAGCTAAACGATAAACCGAAAGGTCTGACGGGTCCTCATAAGAGGCATGGAGAAAGATCTGATACTAAAGTACCTCTCGGAAGTAATAAAATATGCCTGATGAAGCCGGGTATGATGTTTGTTGTTTGATGGCATTCATCGATTAGGTCTGGTGGATTCCCCATTACTCCGAGTGGTACTAGTAGAGGCTCCTACAGGGGTGAGCAAAGCGAGATCAAGCCTTAGGCAAGCTAGATCGAGCAGAACTGAAGCTGAAAAGCAAAATAAATGACAGGTCTGTCCAAATCAATAAACTTGAAATCCAGTGTGGTCACCACGGGTCACGAGGTGAATTCCTAGCGATTGTCTGCTGAACGTATAGGAAGGCCCGAAACGAACGATAATTTCATTGCACAGTGGAGATACTATACGTTCAGGAGTAGCATACATCGGGTTTGATCTATGATCATGTCTGGTCTCCGAGGATCCACCGGGTTACCAACTGGCACCGCTGTACTGGGTGTAAAACTGGGCCACCTGAAGTCCCGGGTGTAAAACTAGGTGCCTCTGTGCCAAAGTAGCGGCTTGCGTAGTGCATTATGCCTCCGGCTTGCGAAATGGTTATAAGCAATAACAACAGGACGCCGCGGGGTGTTCACTTAAAGGAGTAACGTTCTCTCAAGGGAGGGGATCTAAAAATCTTGATAAAACATTTATTCTATGCAAAATTTGTGCGCAAATTTTGCAAAGTAAAAAGCTGCACTGTAGCAAATTCTATGTGTGTAGCATTATTAGGGAAGTGTTGTTTGATGGCACCTCTCTACTTGATGCACCAAAGAACTACCTTGATGGCTCATGACCGCTGGTAATCTGTCGTCGCTAGTAGTTCGGAACTGAGAACAAATATGTTCGCAAATTACAACAATTATACAGCATATTGCTGAATAAAGCAGAACCGAATAATACTCAGTGACTTTACACCAAGACTGACTAATGTCTGGATTGTATCGTCCTACTCGAGTAAGGCGAAGAAAAGCTAGAAAGATACGCTTTTCACAAAGCAGGCTTAATGCATGCAAACCAAGGAGGAAGGAGTGATGCCCCTCCTTATAATAAGCAGAACCAAATAAAGAACAGACAGCATCATCTGTACAGTGACCAAGAAGAGGTGAAACTTCTGTATGTGAAAAGGCAATTTGAGCGAGATTTATTAGCAGACTAGTATTATGTTGTTTCTAGTAGGCGAAAGCCGAAACATCAACATGTGAAAATCTGATATTAAATCCTCAATCATTTTCCCTAGTATTATACAGCTATGAGTAACCTTAATTGGACACGGCAATTATTGCTGACCGGTGAAACTTTCGCATGGGAAAGACACACACACTTCTTGACAAAGCAATAAGTATTATGCTGTTTCTAGTACGCGAAAGCAGAAACATCAGCATGTGAAAGTTGTGAAGTTGAAGAATTTTTGTGTTGAGTACGATGTTGTTACTAGTAACCATGTCGACAGCTGAGAACTGTTCTCTAACCAATAGAAGGTGAAACTTCTGTATGTGAAAAGGCAATTTGAGCGAGATTTCTTAGCAGACTAGTATTATGTTGTTTCTAGTAGGCGAAAGCCGAAACATCAACATGTGAAAATCTGATATTAAATCCTCAATCATTTTCCCTAGTATTATACAGCTACTAGTAGCCGTAATTGGTCAGGGAAACATTGTTGACCGGTGAAACTTCACATGGGAAAGACACACAAATTACTTGACAAAACAATAAGTATTATGCTGTTTCTAGTATGCGAAAGCAGAAACATCAGCATGTGAAAGTTGTGAAGTTGAAAAGTTTTTGTGTTGAGTACGGTGTTGTTACTAGTAACCATGTCGACAGCTGGAAAGCTGTTCTCTAACCAATAAAAGGTAAAACTTCTGTATCTGAAGAGGCGGCGTGATTGAGATTTTTAACAGACTAGTATTATGTTGTTTCTAGTAGGCGAGAGCCGAAACATCGACATGTGAACATCTGGTTTTTAAATCATGAGTCAATTCTCCCTAGTATGATACAGTTGTTAGCCGGTATTGGTAACAGTAGAACAGAGATTTGGAGGGCAAAACCTGCTCATGGGAAATGCTCACAGAGCGCTATCTACCAGTACACATAGTATTATGCTGTTTCTAGTACGCGCGAGCCGAAACATCAGCATGTGAAATGTGTAATCGTGGGTAACTCTAAGTGTGTAGAGTACTGTGTAGTAACTAGTAGCCATGCCAAAGCATGCATTGAAACTCTTCGTGATTTAAAAAGCTCAAAGCAAGATTGACGAGGCCGCAAGGCTATGTCTTTCTAAATTCGAACAAATCGAAAGATTGTTCAAAGTACAATTAAACTGATTGATCCTGTCAGTTGCCATATGCTTGTCTGAAAGACTAAGCCATGCATGTGCAAGCGAAGCTTGAAAAAGTGGAACCGCGAATGGCTCATTAAATCAGTTACTATCTATTAGTTGATTTGCAAGCTAAATGAATAACTGCGGTAACCCTGCAGCTAATGCATGCTGATTGTCCGACACTGTCGGAGACTTTTACAAGACTACACCGGGTGATTTGCTAAGTACAGACACATCCCGTGATGAGTCCTAGTAACTGAAAGATCCCAGATAGCTTCGGCTTGGGGACGGAACTTCCGAATTTCTGACCTATCAACCTATGATGGTAGTGTAACGGACTACCATGGTTGTGACGGGTAACGGGGAATCAGGGTTCGATTCCGGAGAGGGAGCCTTAGAAACGGCTACCACATCCAAGGAAGGCAGCAGGCACGCAAATTACCCACTCTCCGCACGAGGAGGTAGTGACTAGAAATAATGATATGAACCTTTATGGTTTGTAATCAGAATGGAATGGACTTAAAAGCTCCATTGATGAACGAGTAGAGGGCAAGTCTGGTGCCAGCAGCCGCGGTAATACCAGCCTCTACAAGCGTATGCAATAGTTGCTGCGTTTAAAAAGCTCATAGTTGGATCTGTTTGAGTAGAACGGCAACATGGTCTTCAGTTAAATCTGTTGACTCGTTCCGCTCATCCTTCGCATCGAAGAAATAGTTTGCACTTAAATGTGACGAACTGTGGAAACGGTGTTTTCACCCTGAGAAAATTAGAGTGTTCAAAGCATCCTTTGGGATCGAATAATAAAGCATGGAATAATGGAGAATGACCCGCTACTCGATTGATGCCGGTTGGCTGAGTGCGGTAATGATTGAAAGGAACAGACGGGGGCATTTGTATTGCTACGTTAGAGGTGAAATTCTTGGATCGTGGCAAGACAAACTACTGCGAAAGCATTTGCCAAGAATGTTTTCATTAATCAAGAACGAAAGTCAGAGTATTGAAGAGGATTAGATACCCTCGTAATTCTGACCATAAACTATACCAACCTACAATTTGTCAAAGTCGATCTTGACTTGGCAAGAGATTAACCGGGAAACCAAAGTTTATTGGTTCCGGGGGAAGTATGGTTGCAAAATCGAAACTTAAAGGAATTGACGGAAGGGCACCACCAGGAGTGGAGCCTGCGGCTTAATTTGACTCAACACGGGAAAACTCACCCGGTCCAGACATCTTAAGGATTGACAGATTGAATATCTTTCATGATTATATGGGCGGTGGTGCATGGCCGTTCTTAGTTAGTGGAGTGATCTGTCTGGTTAATTCCGATAACGAACGAGATCTTCTCCATCTAAATAATGAAATTCACTATATGTGAATTCAAACACTTCTTAGAGGAACTATGCGGAATTAAATACCGCAGATGAAGTGAGGCTATAACAGGTCTGTGATGCCCTTAGATGTTCTGGACTGCACGCGCGCTACACTGTGTACTTTTAGATTGAGTACTCAGCCCTTGGTCCGAAATGGACTGGGCAATCAGAGAAAAGTACAGCGCTTCAAGGGGATCGTCTGTTGTAACTTGCAGACGTGAACCAGGAATTCCTGGTACTTATGAGTCAACAACTCATAGGGATTACGTCCCTGCCCTTTGTACACACCGCCCGTCGCTACTACTGATTGGATAGTTAAGCAAGAATTGCAAATTCCTACTGTTGGGACTTCGGTCTCCGGCAACGGGATGAAGCGGATCGAGCTTAATTGTCTAGAGGAAGTAAAAGTCGTAACAAGGTTTCCGTAGGGGAACCTGCGGAAGGATCAGTGATTGATTCCTTCGGGCATGGCTGCTGGTAGAGGCCATGTCTGTAGTGCGCATGACGCTCTGTCGCTAGAGATTGCTTGGCAACCAATCTCGAATTATGTATCGAGCTCAAAAACTACTTGTGTGGATACATAGTTCAGCAGTCATGGCAAGGGACTGCTTAAAGGGAGACTAGTTAGCAAAAGCAGCCTAGCAGAACTGCAGCTATCTAGATCTCAGAAGCTGGGTTATAGAAGCCCAGCTATAGACTTGTGAATGAGAAAGGCCTAAAAAGGTCCACAAGTCGCGTGGTTAGAACCGACACGCAAAAATCCCAGCGAGTGACAGAGCGTTGCGCTGTTCAGTGGGAAAGAGTTGAGCTACTCGGGGCGCCCACTGAACTTGCTCCGAGCCAAAGGCTCGAAAAAACACAGCTTAGCCTCAGATCCTTTACATAGAAGGCTAGCTAAAATAAACTTACCTTGGACGAGGGTAAAGTTTAGTCAGTTCTTAGGGGAGAGTAATCCACAGCTTCTCGCCCTCTGAACATTCTCCCAGATATGTAGGTCTGGGAGAGTCTCCTCCTGTTCTTCGGAATCTGGAGGTAGACAAAGACAGTACGATACGATCTTGCATCGGGATGACTAACCGATAATGATCATAATCTGACAATTTTTCCGGCTTGAGGCACCGGAGTCAGATTAAAGACACATACTGAACTAAAGGCGTATGTGCAAAGCTTGTCGGAGTGTAGAGAGTCAAGCTGAGTTGACTCGTCACGTGGTGATGACAACAGCCATGTGCAAAACACTCACAACTTTATCGTCTATGTGGAAAAGGTTGCTAACAGCGCTCTCTATGAGAGGCCCTCGCATATAACTATACGAGGAAAAGGCGATAGAGTTGTTTGAATGTGGGGCAGGTTCATCGACAAGCTAAGTTGATCACATTCTTGTTGTGGCATCCTACTAGAATTGGTCACGGTCTGCACCAACTCTCCCCAAGTTGGCCAGACTTAAAACTAGAAATAAGGTTTGCAGCTATGTGAACCTAGAAACTGTAAAGGAGTTGAAAGAACTTAAAGGAATTGAAAGAGGCCTTGAGGTATATCCTCTTGGTAAAGACCCACAAAAGCTCACAAAAGTGGCTTCGAAGGGCAAAACTGGTTCATCCAAAACAATTGGAGAGCTTAAAGCAGAACCAATTCGAATGAAACACTATTGGTGAAACTTCATCATGAGAACGTCACAAGCTGATCACGCTCTATGATATGACTAGTATTATGTTGCTTCTAGTAGGCTAAGCGCAAGCCGAAACATCAACATGTGAAAGTCGTAGAATTTTGCAATCAAACTGTGGCTAGTACTGTGATGTTACTAGTAACCTGGTGTTCCGTCATATGGCCAAGAGAGCATTTGAAGGCGAAACTTCTGCATGGGAAAGCTGCATCATGATCAAAATTTTATATCGAGTATTATGTTGACGTTAGTAGGCCTTGGCCGAAAACGCAGCATGTGAAAGGTATAGATAAAAGTTATTGTTGCAGTCAGTACTGTGTAGTTACTAGTAGCTGGATTTAAGCTCAAAATGAGACACTGTTGGTGAAACTTCATCATGAGAATGTCACAAGCTGATCAAGCTCTATGATATGACTAGTATTATGTTGCTTCTAGTAGGCTAAGCGCAAGCCGAAACATCAACATGTGAAAGTCGTAGAATTTTGCGATCAAATTGTGGCTAGTACTGTGATGTTACTAGTAACCTTGTGTTACGTCATATGGCCAAGAGAGCATTTGAAGGCGAAACTTCTGCATGGGGAAGCTGCATCATGAACAAAAGTTTATATCGAGTATTATGTTGACATTAGTAGGCCCTGGCCAAAAGCGCAGCATGTGAAAGGTATAGATAAAAGTTATCGTTGCAGTCAGTACTGTGTAGTTACTAGTAGCTGGATTTAAGCTCGAAATGAGACACTGTTGGTGAAACTTCATCATGAGAACGTCACAAGCTGATCACGCTCCATGATATGACTAGTATTATGTTGCTTCTAGTAGGCTAAGCGCAAGCCGAAACATCAACATGTGAAAGTCGTAGAATTTTGCGATCAAATTGTGGCTAGTACTGTGATGTTACTAGTAACCTTGTGTTACGTCATATGGCCAAGAGAGCATTTGAAGGCGAAACTTCTGCATGGGGAAGCTGCATCATGAACAAAAGTTTATATCGAGTATTATGTTGACGTTAGTAGGCCCTGGCCGAAAGCGCAGCATGTGAAAGGTATAGATAAAAGTTAGCGTTGCAGTCAGTACTGTGTAGTTACTAGTAGCTGGATTTAAGCTCGAAATGAGACACTGTTGGTGAAACTTCATCATGAGAACGTCACAAGCTGATCACGCTCTATGATATGACTAGTATTATGTTGCTTCTAGTAGGCTAAGCGCAAGCCGAAACATCAACATGTGAAAGTCGTAGAATTTTGCAATCAAACTGTGGCTAGTACTGTGATGTTACTAGTAACCTTTTCTTACGTCATATGGCCAAGAGAGCATTTGAAGGCGAAACTTCTGCATGGGGAAGCTGCATCATGAACAAAAGTTTATATCGAGTATTATGTTGACGTTAGTAGGCCCTGGCCGAAAGCGCAGCATGTGAAAGGTATAGATAAAAGTTATCGTTGCAGTCAGTACTGTGTAGTTACTAGTAGCTGGATTTAAGCTCGAAGTGAGACACTGTTGGTGAAACTTCATCATGAGAACGTCACAAGCTGATCACGCTCTATGATATGACTAGTATTATGTTGCTTATAGTAGGCTAAGCGCAAGCCGAAACATCAACATGTGAAAGTCGTAGAATTTTGCGATCAAACTGTGGCTAGTACTTTGATGATGCTTGTAGCCAACCGAATTGGTTGAAAAGCCCAATAAGTAAGCTAACTTGGGAGAGCTTGTTGGAAACCAAATGCTACTAGATTGGTCCAAATACATCCTTCAACAGGGGATCACTTGGCTCGCTTTACGAAGAGGAGCACAGCTATATGTGTTAATTCGGTATGAATCGCAAGATTTGTTTACCGACCTCTCTAACGCAAAAGGCGGTCTCGGCTTCGGCTGTTGACTGCGTCCGATTCAGGGTTATATAACTCTCGATTGAACACATTGATGTTCTATTGTTGGTGCTTCCAATAAAATTGGAACACTTAAAGCAGAACCGATTCAAATAATAGCATTCTGATCAATGATTGCATTCCTTGATCAAGAACTGCTGGAGTCATTGTGATGGCGAATTTTCTTCATAAGAAAATTGCAAAGAGACGGAACTTAATGAGACTAGTATTATGTTGTTTCTAGTAAGCGGAAGCTGAAACAGCAACATGTGAAAATCAAGTTTTGTTCAATGATCTCGAGGCGATAAGTACTATGAAGCAACTAGTAGCCTAAGCATGACTCAGATTTGAGACAGTCAAAAAGACTGGCGAAACTTCTTCACATGAAAGTTACATAGAGAACTACAAATGTATACAGCGAGTATTATGTTGTTTCTAGTAGGCGAAAGCTGAAACATCAACATGTGAAAGTTGTCTGCAAACTGTAGAACGATATGTGATTAGTACTGTGCTGTTACTAGTAGCCAGTCTGACTGTAGAAGCCAAGACAAAGGGAAACTAATGCATCTGAAAAGGACAAGTTATGGAAAGGTATGCACGATAAGTATTATGTTGTTTCTAGTAAGCGGCAGCTGAAACATCAACATGTGAACGTCGTTGTGTACAGTAACCTAGAACTATATAGTCCTTAGTAACGTGCATTTACTAGTACCTGTAATTGGTATTCAGACTCAGGCAGTTTGGAATAGTTTGGCAAAGATGCACCAGAGAAAACTGGGATTTGATACAGAAATTGTTGAATACAAGTATTATGCTGCTTCTAGTAGGTTGAATCCGAAACATCAGCATGTGAAAATTGAAAACATTTCTGGTTCGAATTGTCACAAGTATTTGGTGATCTGAGTAGCCAAACTCACTACAACGCCAATTGAAGGCAAAAATTCTCAACGGGAAAAGCTATTCTCATTGAATGAGCTAACAAGACGAGTATTATGTTGCTTCTAGTAGGCGAAAGCCAAAACATCAACATGTGAAAGTCTTGCTGAACAAATTTAATGTTGTTGAGCTCAGTACCGTGTGAATTAGTAGCCATAATTGGCGAGCGAAAATTGAACTGGCGAAACTTCGTCTTTGGAAAATTGCAGATGCCGAGCACTTATTTTGCAACGAGTATTATGTTGACTGTAGTAAGCGAAAGCCGAAACAGCAACATGTGAAAGCTGTTGAAATTTGTGGTCATTTTGCAATAAGTACAAGGAGTGTAACTAGTAGCCAGGTCAAAATTTGGGATAAGAATGAGCAAAAATTCTGCATGAGAACAGTTGAAATTATGAAACTAAATTACAAAGACTAGTATTATGTTGTTTCGAGTACGCGAAAGCGGAAACATCAACATGTGAACGTTTGTAACGAAGTTTCGTTAATTTTCAGCCTAGTACTGAGCAAGAACGAGTAGCCTCATCTCCAATCCCACGCAAAATGTAGTGAAATATGTGAGTGAACCTTATTCACGGTGAGGGTTTCCCGAGGTCTGTATTGCAGCGAGTATTATGTTGCTTCTAGTAAGCGAAAGCTGAAACAACAACATTTGAAAGTTGGAATTAATGACTGAATGGAAACTTCGACCTGTGTTTGATAGTAGTAGCGAACAAAACTGCTGAATCGGTTTCTGTCTCATATTGGTCAGTGAACCAATTAAGAGACAATCAACTACATAACCTGAATTGGGCGAGAGAACCCCCTTAACTTAAGCATATCAGTAAGGGGAGGAAAAGAAATCAACTGAGAATCCCTTAGTAATGGCGAATGAACAGGGAAAAGCTCATCGGGAAGAGAAATGGCAACATTTCTCGGTGTCCGGTATGGTTTGATGCTAGACTGGTGAATTTGTCCTGATGTCTACTGGAAAGTAGCATCAAAGAAGGTGAAAATCCTGTAAAGGTCATTTTCGATACCAGTCATAATGGCTCATTCCTATGAGTAGAGTTGTTTGAAAGTGCAACTCGAAGCTGGAGATATGTCTCTCCAAAAGCTAATTATAAAGCGAGACCGATAGTAAACAAGTACCGTGAGGGAAAGTTGAAAAGCACTCTGAAGAGAGAGTGAAAAGTACGTGAAACTGTTGAAGGGGAACTGGAGTGAGCGTTACCATACTCAATGCCTTGATATTATATTCTCGGCTACCGAGTAGTGTAGTTGTCGTCTTTTGGCAAATCTTGTTAATGA
>NW_027449618.1:10000-22500 GCF_964194025.1 Convolutriloba macropyga | reverse complement strand
GCTTGAGCTTGAGCTAGCTAGCTAGCTTGAGCTTGAGCTAGCTAGCTAGCTTGAACTTGAGCTAGCTAGCTAGCTTGAGCTTGAGCTAGCTAGCTAGCTTGAGCTAGCTAGCTAGCTTGAGCTTGAGCTTGAGCTTGAGCTAGCTAGCTTGAGCTTGAGCTAGCTAGCTAGCTTGAGCTTGAGCTAGCTAGCTAGCTTGAGCTTGAGCTAGCTAGCTAGCTTGAGCTTGAGCTTGAGCTAGCTAGCTTGAGCTTGAGCTTGAGCTAGCTAGCTAGCTTGAGCTTGAGCTAGCTAGCTTGAGCTTGAGCTAGCTAGCTTGAGCTTGAGCTAGCTAGCTAGCTTGAGCTTGAGCTAGCTAGCTAGCTTGAGCTTGAGCTAGCTGGCTTGAGCTTGAGCTAGATAGCTTGAGCTTGAGCTAGCTAGCTAGCTTGAGCTAGCTAGCTAGAGCTCGACCTATGAAAAGCTGCGCAAACACTTATTCTATAATAATTGCGAAAATTAAAAATTTCACAAGTGAAAAGCTGCATAAACAGTAATTCTATGTGTGGGGCATTATTAGGGGGAGGTGTCTTGTCAAAATATGGCTGGACTAAAGACCTCAACCCAGATAGGGTGGAAGGCCCTATGATCGGTCTGTTACTAATCGGTGACCGATAAAGACCTGACCAAGGCCTGTAGTAAGCTTGGTTAGGCATTACAGGAGATAACACTAAGACCGAGGGGTCTTAGAGAGCCCTCTAGCGGGGCGAATAGAGCTAGATCGAGCCTTGGGAAAGCTAGATCGAGCAGGACTGAAGCTAAAGGATAGACCGAGAGGTCTGTCTGGTCCTCCTAGAGAGGCCAAGAGAAAGTACGAGAAGCCAACTAAAGCTTGATCGGGCCTTCAGCAAGCACGACCGAGCTGTACCGGAGCTAACACTAAGACCGAGGGGTCTTAGAGAGCCCTCTAGCGGGGCGAATAGAGCTAGATCGAGCCTTGGGAAAGCTAGATCGAGCAGGACTGAAGCTAAACGATAGACCGAGAGGTCTGTCTGGTCCTCCTAGAGAGGCCAAGAGAAAAAACGAGAAGCTAACTAAAGCTTGATCGGGCCTTCAGCAAGCACGACCGAGCTGTACCGGAGCTAACACTAAGACCGAGGGGTCTTAGAGAGCCCTCTAGCGGGGCGAATAGAGCTTGATCAAGCCTTGGGCAAGCTAGATCGAGCAGGACTGAAGCTAAGCAAGAGACCGAGAGGTCTGTCTGGTCCTCCTAGAGAGGCCAAGAGAAAGTACGAGAAGCCAACTAAAGCTTGATCGGGCCTTCAGCAAGCACGACCGAGCTGTACCGGAGCTAACACTAAGACCGAGGGGTCTTAGAGAGCCCTCTAGCGGGGCGAATAGAGCTAGATCGAGCCTTGGGAAAGCTAGATCGAGCAGGACTGAAGCTAAACGATAGACCGAGAGGTCTGTCTGGTCCTCCTAGAGAGGCCAAGAGAAAGTACGAGAAGCTAACTAAAGCTTGATCGCGCCTTCAGCAAGCACGATTGAGCAAGACCGGAGCTAACACTAAGACCGAAGTGTCTTAGAGAGCCCTCTGGTGGGGCGAATAGAGCTAGATCGAGCCTTGGGAAAGCTAGATCGAGTAAGATTGAAGCTGAAAGAGTGTCAGAGGAGCAAATGAACCTCCAAAAAGTGAAAATCAAATTTTAGAAAAAACACAAGTTAAATACTGCATGGACAGTATTTCTATGTGTGGGGCATTATTAGGGGGAGGTGTCTTGTCAAAATATGGCTGGACTAAAGACCTCAACCCGGATAGGGTGGAAGGCCCCATGATCGGTCTGTTACTAATCGGTGACCGATAAAGACCTGACCAAGGCCTGTAGTAAGCTTGGTTAGGCATTACAGGAGTTAACACTAAGACCGAGGGGTCTTAGAGAGCCCTCTAGCGGGGCGAATAGAGCTAGATCGAGCCTTGGGAAAGCTAGATCGAGCAGGACTGAAGCTAAGCAAGAGACCGAAAGGTCTGTCTGGTCCTCCTAGAGAGGCCAAGAGAAAGTACGAGAAGCTAACTAAAGCTTGATCAGGCCTTCAGCAAGCACGACCGAGCTGTACCGGAGCTAACACTAAGACCGAGGGGTCTTAGAGAGCCCTCTAGCAGGGCGAATAGATCTAGATCGAGCCTTGGGAAAGCTAGATCGAGCAGGACTGAAGCTAAACGATAGACCGAGAGGTCTGTCTGGTCCTCCTAGAGAGGCCAAGAGAAAGTACGAGAAGCTAACTAAAGCTTGATCGGGCCTTCAGCAAGCACGACCGAGCTGTACCGGAGCTAACACTAAGACCGAGGGGTCTTAGAGAGCCCTCTAGCAGGGCGAATAGAGCTAGATCGAGCCTTGGGAAAGCTAGATCAAGCAGGACTGAAGCTAAACGATAGACCGAGAGGTCTGTCTGGTCCTCCTAGAGAGGCCAAGAGAAAGTACGAGAATCTAACTAAAGCTTGATCGGGCCTTCAGCAAGCACGACCGAGCTGTACCGGAGCTAACACTAAGACCGAGGGGTCTTAGAGAGCCCTCTAGCAGGGCGAATAGAGCTAGATCGAGCCTTGGGAAAGCTAGATCGAGCAGGACTGAAGCTAAACGATAGACCGAGAGGTCTGTCTGGTCCTCCTAGAGAGGCCAAGAGGAAGTACGAGAAGCTAACTAAAGCTTGATCGCGCCTTCAGCAAGCACGATTGAGCAAGACCGGAGCTAACACTAAGACCGAAGTGTCTTAGAGAGCCCTCTAGTGGGGCGAATAGAGCTAGATCGAGCCTTGGGAAAGCTAGATCGAGTAAGATTGAAGCTGAAAGAGTGTCAGAGGAGCAAATGAACCTCCAAAAAGTGAAAATCAAATTTTAGAAAAAAACACAAGTTAAATGCTGCATGGACAGTAATTCTATGTGTGGGGCATTATTAGGGAGAGGTGTCTTGTCAAAATATGGCTGGACTAAAGACCTCAACCCGGATAGGGTGGAAGGCCCTATGATTGGTCTGTTACTAATCGGTGACCGATAAAGACCTGACCAAGGCCTGTAGTAAGCTTGGTTAGGCATTACAGAAGATAACACTAAGACCGAGGGGTCTTAGAGAGCCCTCTAGCGGGGCGAATAGAGCTTGATCAAGCCTTGGGCAAGCTAGATCGAGCAGGACTGAAGCTAAACGATAGACCGAGAGGTCTGTCTGGTCCTCCTAGAGAGGCCAAGAGAAAGTACGAGAATCTAACTAAAGCTGGGTCGGGCCTTCAGCAAGCACGACCGAGCAGTACCGGAGCTAACACTAAGACCGAGGGGTCTTAGAGAGCCCTCTAGTGGGGCGAATAGAGCTAGATCGAGCCTTGGGAAAGCTAGATCGAGCAGGACTGAAGCTAAACGATAAACCGAAAGGTCTGACGGGTCCTCATAAGAGGCATGGAGAAAGATCTGATACTAAAGTACCTCTCGGAAGTAATAAAATATGCCTGATGAAGCCGGGTATGATGTTTGTTGTTTGATGGCATTCATCGATTAGGTCTGGTGGATTCCCCATTACTCCGAGTGGTACTAGTAGAGGCTCCTACAGGGGTGAGCAAAGCGAGATCAAGCCTTAGGCAAGCTAGATCGAGCAGAACTGAAGCTGAAAAGCAAAATAAATGACAGGTCTGTCCAAATCAATAAACTTGAAATCCAGTGTGGTCACCACGGGTCACGAGGTGAATTCCTAGCGATTGTCTGCTGAACGTATAGGAAGGCCCGAAACGAACGATAATTTCATTGCACAGTGGAGATACTATACGTTCAGGAGTAGCATACATCGGGTTTGATCTATGATCATGTCTGGTCTCCGAGGATCCACCGGGTTACCAACTGGCACCGCTGTACTGGGTGTAAAACTGGGCCACCTGAAGTCCCGGGTGTAAAACTAGGTGCCTCTGTGCCAAAGTAGCGGCTTGCGTAGTGCATTATGCCTCCGGCTTGCGAAATGGTTATAAGCAATAACAACAGGACGCCGCGGGGTGTTCACTTAAAGGAGTAACGTTCTCTCAAGGGAGGGGATCTAAAAATCTTGATAAAACATTTATTCTATGCAAAATTTGTGCGCAAATTTTGCAAAGTAAAAAGCTGCACTGTAGCAAATTCTATGTGTGTAGCATTATTAGGGAAGTGTTGTTTGATGGCACCTCTCTACTTGATGCACCAAAGAACTACCTTGATGGCTCATGACCGCTGGTAATCTGTCGTCGCTAGTAGTTCGGAACTGAGAACAAATATGTTCGCAAATTACAACAATTATACAGCATATTGCTGAATAAAGCAGAACCGAATAATACTCAGTGACTTTACACCAAGACTGACTAATGTCTGGATTGTATCGTCCTACTCGAGTAAGGCGAAGAAAAGCTAGAAAGATACGCTTTTCACAAAGCAGGCTTAATGCATGCAAACCAAGGAGGAAGGAGTGATGCCCCTCCTTATAATAAGCAGAACCAAATAAAGAACAGACAGCATCATCTGTACAGTGACCAAGAAGAGGTGAAACTTCTGTATGTGAAAAGGCAATTTGAGCGAGATTTATTAGCAGACTAGTATTATGTTGTTTCTAGTAGGCGAAAGCCGAAACATCAACATGTGAAAATCTGATATTAAATCCTCAATCATTTTCCCTAGTATTATACAGCTATGAGTAACCTTAATTGGACACGGCAATTATTGCTGACCGGTGAAACTTTCGCATGGGAAAGACACACACACTTCTTGACAAAGCAATAAGTATTATGCTGTTTCTAGTACGCGAAAGCAGAAACATCAGCATGTGAAAGTTGTGAAGTTGAAGAATTTTTGTGTTGAGTACGATGTTGTTACTAGTAACCATGTCGACAGCTGAGAACTGTTCTCTAACCAATAGAAGGTGAAACTTCTGTATGTGAAAAGGCAATTTGAGCGAGATTTCTTAGCAGACTAGTATTATGTTGTTTCTAGTAGGCGAAAGCCGAAACATCAACATGTGAAAATCTGATATTAAATCCTCAATCATTTTCCCTAGTATTATACAGCTACTAGTAGCCGTAATTGGTCAGGGAAACATTGTTGACCGGTGAAACTTCACATGGGAAAGACACACAAATTACTTGACAAAACAATAAGTATTATGCTGTTTCTAGTATGCGAAAGCAGAAACATCAGCATGTGAAAGTTGTGAAGTTGAAAAGTTTTTGTGTTGAGTACGGTGTTGTTACTAGTAACCATGTCGACAGCTGGAAAGCTGTTCTCTAACCAATAAAAGGTAAAACTTCTGTATCTGAAGAGGCGGCGTGATTGAGATTTTTAACAGACTAGTATTATGTTGTTTCTAGTAGGCGAGAGCCGAAACATCGACATGTGAACATCTGGTTTTTAAATCATGAGTCAATTCTCCCTAGTATGATACAGTTGTTAGCCGGTATTGGTAACAGTAGAACAGAGATTTGGAGGGCAAAACCTGCTCATGGGAAATGCTCACAGAGCGCTATCTACCAGTACACATAGTATTATGCTGTTTCTAGTACGCGCGAGCCGAAACATCAGCATGTGAAATGTGTAATCGTGGGTAACTCTAAGTGTGTAGAGTACTGTGTAGTAACTAGTAGCCATGCCAAAGCATGCATTGAAACTCTTCGTGATTTAAAAAGCTCAAAGCAAGATTGACGAGGCCGCAAGGCTATGTCTTTCTAAATTCGAACAAATCGAAAGATTGTTCAAAGTACAATTAAACTGATTGATCCTGTCAGTTGCCATATGCTTGTCTGAAAGACTAAGCCATGCATGTGCAAGCGAAGCTTGAAAAAGTGGAACCGCGAATGGCTCATTAAATCAGTTACTATCTATTAGTTGATTTGCAAGCTAAATGAATAACTGCGGTAACCCTGCAGCTAATGCATGCTGATTGTCCGACACTGTCGGAGACTTTTACAAGACTACACCGGGTGATTTGCTAAGTACAGACACATCCCGTGATGAGTCCTAGTAACTGAAAGATCCCAGATAGCTTCGGCTTGGGGACGGAACTTCCGAATTTCTGACCTATCAACCTATGATGGTAGTGTAACGGACTACCATGGTTGTGACGGGTAACGGGGAATCAGGGTTCGATTCCGGAGAGGGAGCCTTAGAAACGGCTACCACATCCAAGGAAGGCAGCAGGCACGCAAATTACCCACTCTCCGCACGAGGAGGTAGTGACTAGAAATAATGATATGAACCTTTATGGTTTGTAATCAGAATGGAATGGACTTAAAAGCTCCATTGATGAACGAGTAGAGGGCAAGTCTGGTGCCAGCAGCCGCGGTAATACCAGCCTCTACAAGCGTATGCAATAGTTGCTGCGTTTAAAAAGCTCATAGTTGGATCTGTTTGAGTAGAACGGCAACATGGTCTTCAGTTAAATCTGTTGACTCGTTCCGCTCATCCTTCGCATCGAAGAAATAGTTTGCACTTAAATGTGACGAACTGTGGAAACGGTGTTTTCACCCTGAGAAAATTAGAGTGTTCAAAGCATCCTTTGGGATCGAATAATAAAGCATGGAATAATGGAGAATGACCCGCTACTCGATTGATGCCGGTTGGCTGAGTGCGGTAATGATTGAAAGGAACAGACGGGGGCATTTGTATTGCTACGTTAGAGGTGAAATTCTTGGATCGTGGCAAGACAAACTACTGCGAAAGCATTTGCCAAGAATGTTTTCATTAATCAAGAACGAAAGT
Organism: Convolutriloba macropyga; assembly: GCF_964194025.1. Lineage (NCBI taxonomy): Eukaryota > Metazoa > Xenacoelomorpha > Acoela > Convolutidae > Convolutriloba > Convolutriloba macropyga. The sequence continues at coordinate 15,767 of NW_027449618.1, read as the reverse complement.
CAGAGTATTGAAGAGGATTAGATACCCTCGTAATTCTGACCATAAACTATACCAACCTACAATTTGTCAAAGTCGATCTTGACTTGGCAAGAGATTAACCGGGAAACCAAAGTTTATTGGTTCCGGGGGAAGTATGGTTGCAAAATCGAAACTTAAAGGAATTGACGGAAGGGCACCACCAGGAGTGGAGCCTGCGGCTTAATTTGACTCAACACGGGAAAACTCACCCGGTCCAGACATCTTAAGGATTGACAGATTGAATATCTTTCATGATTATATGGGCGGTGGTGCATGGCCGTTCTTAGTTAGTGGAGTGATCTGTCTGGTTAATTCCGATAACGAACGAGATCTTCTCCATCTAAATAATGAAATTCACTATATGTGAATTCAAACACTTCTTAGAGGAACTATGCGGAATTAAATACCGCAGATGAAGTGAGGCTATAACAGGTCTGTGATGCCCTTAGATGTTCTGGACTGCACGCGCGCTACACTGTGTACTTTTAGATTGAGTACTCAGCCCTTGGTCCGAAATGGACTGGGCAATCAGAGAAAAGTACAGCGCTTCAAGGGGATCGTCTGTTGTAACTTGCAGACGTGAACCAGGAATTCCTGGTACTTATGAGTCAACAACTCATAGGGATTACGTCCCTGCCCTTTGTACACACCGCCCGTCGCTACTACTGATTGGATAGTTAAGCAAGAATTGCAAATTCCTACTGTTGGGACTTCGGTCTCCGGCAACGGGATGAAGCGGATCGAGCTTAATTGTCTAGAGGAAGTAAAAGTCGTAACAAGGTTTCCGTAGGGGAACCTGCGGAAGGATCAGTGATTGATTCCTTCGGGCATGGCTGCTGGTAGAGGCCATGTCTGTAGTGCGCATGACGCTCTGTCGCTAGAGATTGCTTGGCAACCAATCTCGAATTATGTATCGAGCTCAAAAACTACTTGTGTGGATACATAGTTCAGCAGTCATGGCAAGGGACTGCTTAAAGGGAGACTAGTTAGCAAAAGCAGCCTAGCAGAACTGCAGCTATCTAGATCTCAGAAGCTGGGTTATAGAAGCCCAGCTATAGACTTGTGAATGAAAAAGGCCTAAAAAGGTCCACAAGTCGCGTGGTTAGAACCGACACGCAAAAATCCCAGCGAGTGACAGAGCGTTGCGCTGTTCAGTGGGAAAGAGTTGAGCTACTCGGGGCGCCCACTGAACTTGCTCCGAGCCAAAGGCTCGAAAAAACACAGCTTAGCCTCAGATCCTTTACATAGAAGGCTAGCTAAAATAAACTTACCTTGGACGAGGGTAAAGTTTAGTCAGTTCTTAGGGGAGAGTAATCCACAGCTTCTCGCCCTCTGAACATTCTCCCAGATATGTAGGTCTGGGAGAGTCTCCTCCTGTTCTTCGGAATCTGGAGGTAGACAAAGACAGTACGATACGATCTTGCATCGGGATGACTAACCGATAATGATCATAATCTGACAATTTTTCCGGCTTGAGGCACCGGAGTCAGATTAAAGACACATACTGAACTAAAGGCGTATGTGCAAAGCTTGTCGGAGTGTAGAGAGTCAAGCTGAGTTGACTCGTCACGTGGTGATGACAACAGCCATGTGCAAAACACTCACAACTTTATCGTCTATGTGGAAAAGGTTGCTAACAGCGCTCTCTATGAGAGGCCCTCGCATATAACTATACGAGGAAAAGGCGATAGAGTTGTTTGAATGTGGGGCAGGTTCATCGACAAGCTAAGTTGATCACATTCTTGTTGTGGCATCCTACTAGAATTGGTCACGGTCTGCACCAACTCTCCCCAAGTTGGCCAGACTTAAAACTAGAAATAAGGTTTGCAGCTATGTGAACCTAGAAACTGTAAAGGAGTTGAAAGAACTTAAAGGAATTGAAAGAGGCCTTGAGGTATATCCTCTTGGTAAAGACCCACAAAAGCTCACAAAAGTGGCTTCGAAGGGCAAAACTGGTTCATCCAAAACAATTGGAGAGCTTAAAGCAGAACCAATTCGAATGAAACACTATTGGTGAAACTTCATCATGAGAACGTCACAAGCTGATCACGCTCTATGATATGACTAGTATTATGTTGCTTCTAGTAGGCTAAGCGCAAGCCGAAACATCAACATGTGAAAGTCGTAGAATTTTGCAATCAAACTGTGGCTAGTACTGTGATGTTACTAGTAACCTGGTGTTCCGTCATATGGCCAAGAGAGCATTTGAAGGCGAAACTTCTGCATGGGAAAGCTGCATCATGATCAAAATTTTATATCGAGTATTATGTTGACGTTAGTAGGCCTTGGCCGAAAACGCAGCATGTGAAAGGTATAGATAAAAGTTATTGTTGCAGTCAGTACTGTGTAGTTACTAGTAGCTGGATTTAAGCTCAAAATGAGACACTGTTGGTGAAACTTCATCATGAGAATGTCACAAGCTGATCAAGCTCTATGATATGACTAGTATTATGTTGCTTCTAGTAGGCTAAGCGCAAGCCGAAACATCAACATGTGAAAGTCGTAGAATTTTGCGATCAAATTGTGGCTAGTACTGTGATGTTACTAGTAACCTTGTGTTACGTCATATGGCCAAGAGAGCATTTGAAGGCGAAACTTCTGCATGGGGAAGCTGCATCATGAACAAAAGTTTATATCGAGTATCATGTTGACATTAGTAGGCCCTGGCCGAAAGCGCAGCATGTGAAAGGTATAGATAAAAGTTATCGTTGCAGTCAGTACTGTGTAGTTACTAGTAGCTGGATTTAAGCTCGAAATGAGACACTGTTGGTGAAACTTCATCATGAGAACGTCACAAGCTGATCACGCTCCATGATATGACTAGTATTATGTTGCTTCTAGTAGGCTAAGCGCAAGCCGAAACATCAACATGTGAAAGTCGTAGAATTTTGCGATCAAATTGTGGCTAGTACTGTGATGTTACTAGTAACCTTGTGTTACGTCATATGGCCAAGAGAGCATTTGAAGGCGAAACTTCTGCATGGGGAAGCTGCATCATGAACAAAAGTTTATATCGAGTATTATGTTGACGTTAGTAGGCCCTGGCCGAAAGCGCAGCATGTGAAAGGTATAGATAAAAGTTAGCGTTGCAGTCAGTACTGTGTAGTTACTAGTAGCTGGATTTAAGCTCGAAATGAGACACTGTTGGTGAAACTTCATCATGAGAACGTCACAAGCTGATCACGCTCTATGATATGACTAGTATTATGTTGCTTCTAGTAGGCTAAGCGCAAGCCGAAACATCAACATGTGAAAGTCGTAGAATTTTGCAATCAAACTGTGGCTAGTACTGTGATGTTACTAGTAACCTTTTCTTACGTCATATGGCCAAGAGAGCATTTGAAGGCGAAACTTCTGCATGGGGAAGCTGCATCATGAACAAAAGTTTATATCGAGTATTATGTTGACGTTAGTAGGCCCTGGCCGAAAGCGCAGCATGTGAAAGGTATAGATAAAAGTTATCGTTGCAGTCAGTACTGTGTAGTTACTAGTAGCTGGATTTAAGCTCGAAGTGAGACACTGTTGGTGAAACTTCATCATGAGAACGTCACAAGCTGATCACGCTCTATGATATGACTAGTATTATGTTGCTTATAGTAGGCTAAGCGCAAGCCGAAACATCAACATGTGAAAGTCGTAGAATTTTGCGATCAAACTGTGGCTAGTACTTTGATGATGCTTGTAGCCAACCGAATTGGTTGAAAAGCCCAATAAGTAAGCTAACTTGGGAGAGCTTGTTGGAAACCAAATGCTACTAGATTGGTCCAAATACATCCTTCAACAGGGGATCACTTGGCTCGCTTTACGAAGAGGAGCACAGCTATATGTGTTAATTCGGTATGAATCGCAAGATTTGTTTACCGACCTCTCTAACGCAAAAGGCGGTCTCGGCTTCGGCTGTTGACTGCGTCCGATTCAGGGTTATATAACTCTCGATTGAACACATTGATGTTCTATTGTTGGTGCTTCCAATAAAATTGGAACACTTAAAGCAGAACCGATTCAAATAATAGCATTCTGATCAATGATTGCATTCCTTGATCAAGAACTGCTGGAGTCATTGTGATGGCGAATTTTCTTCATAAGAAAATTGCAAAGAGACGGAACTTAATGAGACTAGTATTATGTTGTTTCTAGTAAGCGGAAGCTGAAACAGCAACATGTGAAAATCAAGTTTTGTTCAATGATCTCGAGGCGATAAGTACTATGAAGCAACTAGTAGCCTAAGCATGACTCAGATTTGAGACAGTCAAAAAGACTGGCGAAACTTCTTCACATGAAAGTTACATAGAGAACTACAAATGTATACAGCGAGTATTATGTTGTTTCTAGTAGGCGAAAGCTGAAACATCAACATGTGAAAGTTGTCTGCAAACTGTAGAACGATATGTGATTAGTACTGTGCTGTTACTAGTAGCCAGTCTGACTGTAGAAGCCAAGACAAAGGGAAACTAATGCATCTGAAAAGGACAAGTTATGGAAAGGTATGCACGATAAGTATTATGTTGTTTCTAGTAAGCGGCAGCTGAAACATCAACATGTGAACGTCGTTGTGTACAGTAACCTAGAACTATATAGTCCTTAGTAACGTGCATTTACTAGTACCTGTAATTGGTATTCAGACTCAGGCAGTTTGGAATAGTTTGGCAAAGATGCACCAGAGAAAACTGGGATTTGATACAGAAATTGTTGAATACAAGTATTATGCTGCTTCTAGTAGGTTGAATCCGAAACATCAGCATGTGAAAATTGAAAACATTTCTGGTTCGAATTGTCACAAGTATTTGGTGATCTGAGTAGCCAAACTCACTACAACGCCAATTGAAGGCAAAAATTCTCAACGGGAAAAGCTATTCTCATTGAATGAGCTAACAAGACGAGTATTATGTTGCTTCTAGTAGGCGAAAGCCAAAACATCAACATGTGAAAGTCTTGCTGAACAAATTTAATGTTGTTGAGCTCAGTACCGTGTGAATTAGTAGCCATAATTGGCGAGCGAAAATTGAACTGGCGAAACTTCGTCTTTGGAAAATTGCAGATGCCGAGCACTTATTTTGCAACGAGTATTATGTTGACTGTAGTAAGCGAAAGCCGAAACAGCAACATGTGAAAGCTGTTGAAATTTGTGGTCATTTTGCAATAAGTACAAGGAGTGTAACTAGTAGCCAGGTCAAAATTTGGGATAAGAATGAGCAAAAATTCTGCATGAGAACAGTTGAAATTATGAAACTAAATTACAAAGACTAGTATTATGTTGTTTCGAGTACGCGAAAGCGGAAACATCAACATGTGAACGTTTGTAACGAAGTTTCGTTAATTTTCAGCCTAGTACTGAGCAAGAACGAGTAGCCTCATCTCCAATCCCACGCAAAATGTAGTGAAATATGTGAGTGAACCTTATTCACGGTGAGGGTTTCCCGAGGTCTGTATTGCAGCGAGTATTATGTTGCTTCTAGTAAGCGAAAGCTGAAACAACAACATTTGAAAGTTGGAATTAATGACTGAATGGAAACTTCGACCTGTGTTTGATAGTAGTAGCGAACAAAACTGCTGAATCGGTTTCTGTCTCATATTGGTCAGTGAACCAATTAAGAGACAATCAACTACATAACCTGAATTGGGCGAGAGAACCCCCTTAACTTAAGCATATCAGTAAGGGGAGGAAAAGAAATCAACTGAGAATCCCTTAGTAATGGCGAATGAACAGGGAAAAGCTCATCGGGAAGAGAAATGGCAACATTTCTCGGTG
>NW_027449618.1:0-5000 GCF_964194025.1 Convolutriloba macropyga | reverse complement strand
TAGCTAGCTAGCTTGAGCTTGAGCTAGCTAGCTAGCTTGAGCTTGAGCTAGCTAGCTAGCTTGAGCTTGAGCTTGAGCTAGCTAGCTTGAGCTTGAGCTTGAGCTAGCTAGCTAGCTGGAGCTTGAGCTAGCTAGCTTGAGCTTGAGCTAGCTAGCTTGAGCTTGAGCTAGCTAGCTAGCTTGAGCTTGAGCTAGCTAGCTAGCTTGAACTTGAGCTAGCTAGCTAGCTTGAGTTTGAGCTAGCTAGCTTGAGCTTGAGCTAGCTAGCTTGAGCTTGAGCTAGCTAGCTAGCTTGAACTTGAGCTAGCTAGCTAGCTTGAGCTTGAGCTAGCTAGCTAGCTTGAGCTTGAGCTAGCTAGCTAGCTTGAGCTTGAGCTTGAGCTAGCTAGCTTGAGCTTGAGCTTGAGCTAGCTAGCTAGCTTGAGCTTGAGCTAGCTAGCTTGAGCTTGAGCTAGCTAGCTTGAGCTTGAGCTAGCTAGCTAGCTTGAGCTTGAGCTAGCTAGCTAGCTTGAACTTGAGCTAGCTAGCTAGCTTGAGCTTGAGCTAGCTAGCTAGCTTGAGCTAGCTAGCTAGCTTGAGCTTGAGCTTGAGCTTGAGCTAGCTAGCTTGAGCTTGAGCTAGCTAGCTAGCTTGAGCTTGAGCTAGCTAGCCAGCTTGAGCTTGAGCTAGCTAGCTAGCTTGAGCTTGAGCTTGAGCTAGCTAGCTTGAGCTTGAGCTTGAGCTAGCTAGCTAGCTTGAGCTTGAGCTAGCTAGCTAGCTTGAGCTTGAGCTTGAGCTAGCTAGCTTGAGCTTGAGCTTGAGCTAGCTAGCTAGCTTGAGCTTGAGCTAGCTAGCTTGAGCTTGAGCTAGCTAGCTTGAGATTGAGCTAGCTAGCTAGCTTGTGCTTGAGCTAGCTAGCTAGCTTGAGCTTGAGCTTGAGCTAGCTGGCTTGAGCTTGAGCTAGCTAGCTTGAGCTTGAGCTAGCTAGCTTGAGCTTGAGCTAGCTAGCTAGCTTGAACTTGAGCTAGCTAGCTAGCTTGAGCTTGAGCTTGAGCTAGCTAGCTAGCTTGAGCTTGAGCTAGCTAGCTAGCTTGAGCTTGAGCTTGAGCTAGCTAGCTTGAGCTTGAGCTTGAGCTAGCTAGCTAGCTTGAGCTTGAGCTAGCTAGCTTGAGCTTGAGCTAGCTAGCTTGAGCTTGAGCTAGCTAGCTAGCTTGAGCTTGAGCTAGCTAGCTAGCTTGAACTTGAGCTAGCTAGCTAGCTTGAGCTTGAGCTAGCTAGCTAGCTTGAGCTAGCTAGCTAGCTTGAGCTTGAGCTTGAGCTTGAGCTAGCTAGCTTGAGCTTGAGCTAGCTAGCTAGCTTGAGCTTGAGCTAGCTAGCTAGCTTGAGCTTGAGCTAGCTAGCTAGCTTGAGCTTGAGCTTGAGCTAGCTAGCTTGAGCTTGAGCTTGAGCTAGCTAGCTAGCTTGAGCTTGAGCTAGCTAGCTTGAGCTTGAGCTAGCTAGCTTGAGCTTGAGCTAGCTAGCTAGCTTGAGCTTGAGCTAGCTAGCTAGCTTGAGCTTGAGCTAGCTGGCTTGAGCTTGAGCTAGATAGCTTGAGCTTGAGCTAGCTAGCTAGCTTGAGCTAGCTAGCTAGAGCTCGACCTATGAAAAGCTGCGCAAACACTTATTCTATAATAATTGCGAAAATTAAAAATTTCACAAGTGAAAAGCTGCATAAACAGTAATTCTATGTGTGGGGCATTATTAGGGGGAGGTGTCTTGTCAAAATATGGCTGGACTAAAGACCTCAACCCAGATAGGGTGGAAGGCCCTATGATCGGTCTGTTACTAATCGGTGACCGATAAAGACCTGACCAAGGCCTGTAGTAAGCTTGGTTAGGCATTACAGGAGATAACACTAAGACCGAGGGGTCTTAGAGAGCCCTCTAGCGGGGCGAATAGAGCTAGATCGAGCCTTGGGAAAGCTAGATCGAGCAGGACTGAAGCTAAAGGATAGACCGAGAGGTCTGTCTGGTCCTCCTAGAGAGGCCAAGAGAAAGTACGAGAAGCCAACTAAAGCTTGATCGGGCCTTCAGCAAGCACGACCGAGCTGTACCGGAGCTAACACTAAGACCGAGGGGTCTTAGAGAGCCCTCTAGCGGGGCGAATAGAGCTAGATCGAGCCTTGGGAAAGCTAGATCGAGCAGGACTGAAGCTAAACGATAGACCGAGAGGTCTGTCTGGTCCTCCTAGAGAGGCCAAGAGAAAAAACGAGAAGCTAACTAAAGCTTGATCGGGCCTTCAGCAAGCACGACCGAGCTGTACCGGAGCTAACACTAAGACCGAGGGGTCTTAGAGAGCCCTCTAGCGGGGCGAATAGAGCTTGATCAAGCCTTGGGCAAGCTAGATCGAGCAGGACTGAAGCTAAGCAAGAGACCGAGAGGTCTGTCTGGTCCTCCTAGAGAGGCCAAGAGAAAGTACGAGAAGCCAACTAAAGCTTGATCGGGCCTTCAGCAAGCACGACCGAGCTGTACCGGAGCTAACACTAAGACCGAGGGGTCTTAGAGAGCCCTCTAGCGGGGCGAATAGAGCTAGATCGAGCCTTGGGAAAGCTAGATCGAGCAGGACTGAAGCTAAACGATAGACCGAGAGGTCTGTCTGGTCCTCCTAGAGAGGCCAAGAGAAAGTACGAGAAGCTAACTAAAGCTTGATCGCGCCTTCAGCAAGCACGATTGAGCAAGACCGGAGCTAACACTAAGACCGAAGTGTCTTAGAGAGCCCTCTGGTGGGGCGAATAGAGCTAGATCGAGCCTTGGGAAAGCTAGATCGAGTAAGATTGAAGCTGAAAGAGTGTCAGAGGAGCAAATGAACCTCCAAAAAGTGAAAATCAAATTTTAGAAAAAACACAAGTTAAATACTGCATGGACAGTATTTCTATGTGTGGGGCATTATTAGGGGGAGGTGTCTTGTCAAAATATGGCTGGACTAAAGACCTCAACCCGGATAGGGTGGAAGGCCCCATGATCGGTCTGTTACTAATCGGTGACCGATAAAGACCTGACCAAGGCCTGTAGTAAGCTTGGTTAGGCATTACAGGAGATAACACTAAGACCGAGGGGTCTTAGAGAGCCCTCTAGCGGGGCGAATAGAGCTAGATCGAGCCTTGGGAAAGCTAGATCGAGCAGGACTGAAGCTAAAGGATAGACCGAGAGGTCTGTCTGGTCCTCCTAGAGAGGCCAAGAGAAAGTACGAGAAGCCAACTAAAGCTTGATCGGGCCTTCAGCAAGCACGACCGAGCTGTACCGGAGCTAACACTAAGACCGAGGGGTCTTAGAGAGCCCTCTAGCGGGGCGAATAGAGCTAGATCGAGCCTTGGGAAAGCTAGATCGAGCAGGACTGAAGCTAAACGATAGACCGAGAGGTCTGTCTGGTCCTCCTAGAGAGGCCAAGAGAAAAAAACGAGAAGCTAACTAAAGCTTGATCGGGCCTTCAGCAAGCACGACCGAGCTGTACCGGAGCTAACACTAAGACCGAGGGGTCTTAGAGAGCCCTCTAGCGGGGCGAATAGAGCTTGATCAAGCCTTGGGCAAGCTAGATCGAGCAGGACTGAAGCTAAGCAAGAGACCGAGAGGTCTGTCTGGTCCTCCTAGAGAGGCCAAGAGAAAGTACGAGAAGCCAACTAAAGCTTGATCGGGCCTTCAGCAAGCACGACCGAGCTGTACCGGAGCTAACACTAAGACCGAGGGGTCTTAGAGAGCCCTCTAGCGGGGCGAATAGAGCTAGATCGAGCCTTGGGAAAGCTAGATCGAGCAGGACTGAAGCTAAACGATAGACCGAGAGGTCTGTCTGGTCCTCCTAGAGAGGCCAAGAGAAAGTACGAGAAGCTAACTAAAGCTTGATCGCGCCTTCAGCAAGCACGATTGAGCAAGACCGGAGCTAACACTAAGACCGAAGTGTCTTAGAGAGCCCTCTGGTGGGGCGAATAGAGCTAGATCGAGCCTTGGGAAAGCTAGATCGAGTAAGATTGAAGCTGAAAGAGTGTCAGAGGAGCAAATGAACCTCCAAAAAGTGAAAATCAAATTTTAGAAAAAACACAAGTTAAATACTGCATGGACAGTATTTCTATGTGTGGGGCATTATTAGGGGGAGGTGTCTTGTCAAAATATGGCTGGACTAAAGACCTCAACCCGGATAGGGTGGAAGGCCCCATGATCGGTCTGTTACTAATCGGTGACCGATAAAGACCTGACCAAGGCCTGTAGTAAGCTTGGTTAGGCATTACAGGAGTTAACACTAAGACCGAGGGGTCTTAGAGAGCCCTCTAGCGGGCGAATAGAGCTAGATCGAGCCTTGGGAAAGCTAGATCGAGCAGGACTGAAGCTAAGCAAGAGACCGAAAGGTCTGTCTGGTCCTCCTAGAGAGGCCAAGAGAAAGTACGAGAAGCTAACTAAAGCTTGATCAGGCCTTCAGCAAGCACGACCGAGCTGTACCGGAGCTAACACTAAGACCGAGGGGTCTTAGAGAGCCCTCTAGCAGGGCGAATAGATCTAGATCGAGCCTTGGGAAAGCTAGATCGAGCAGGACTGAAGCTAAACGATAGACCGAGAGGTCTGTCTGGTCCTCCTAGAGAGGCCAAGAGAAAGTACGAGAAGCTAACTAAAGCTTGATCGGGCCTTCAGCAAGCACGACCGAGCTGTACCGGAGCTAACACTAAGACCGAGGGGTCTTAGAGAGCCCTCTAGCAGGGCGAATAGAGCTAGATCGAGCCTTGGGAAAGCTAGATCAAGCAGGACTGAAGCTAAACGATAGACCGAGAGGTCTGTCTGGTCCTCCTAGAGAGGCCAAGAGAAAGTACGAGAATCTAACTAAAGCTTGATCGGGCCTTCAGCAAGCACGACCGAGCTGTACCGGAGCTAACACTAAGACCGAGGGGTCTTAGAGAGCCCTCTAGCAGGGCGAATAGAGCTAGATCGAGCCTTGGGGAAAGCTAGATCGAGCAGGACTGAAGCTAAACGATAGACCGAGAGGTCTGTCTGGTCCTCCTA
>NW_027449617.1:0-27882 GCF_964194025.1 Convolutriloba macropyga | reverse complement strand
CCGCTCCCGCGGCTGGCTAGTGACGAACAACCGCTTGCTAAAGACGCAAATTTATAATATTTTGCATTTTTTTCAAGCTTCTTGAAAATTTCTGACATTTTTTTAATCAGTCCTAGGTGCCAATGAACCTCCTCTGGTTTTTCAAAATAGGTTACTGTGTAGTTTCAAGTGGTAATGTAATGGTTGCGACATTTTACCATCACCAATTTTAGCATTTTTTTTGACAAAACGTGCATATTTTTTCAAATTGTTTGACATTTTTTCCTTATTCAGGTCTTTCCAGACCCAGGGGCCAGAAAACATCCTATGGCGTTTGATAATAAGTTACTGACATATTTTTAAGGGTAATGGAGTAGTTCAACTTTTTAATGTCACAAATATTAGCAATTTTTTGATAAAACTTGCTTTTTTCAATTTTTTTAATTTAAGAAATTTTTCGTCATTTTTGTTAGATTTTTTCAGCTTTAAGAGCCAAGAAACCCCCTCTAGGGCTTGAAAATAGGTTTCTGAATAATTTTTAGATTAAATGGAATGTCGTGCAATATTTTATCATCACGAATTTTAGCATATTTTTGCTATTTTTTGCACTTTTTCCCTATTTTTACATTATAGTCATTATTCAGAATTTTTGAGCCTCAAGGGTCAAAAAAGCCTCCGTTAGGGTTTGATGATAAGTAATTGGGAAATTTTTAATGGTCATATGTTAATTTTCAAATTTTTATTATCAAATGTAGCAATTTTTTTTTAAAACTTGCAATTTTTTTGAAGTTTTTTTTGAAATTTTTTGTAATTTTTATAGGTTTCTCTAGCCTCAAGGGCCACGGAATTTCCTCTTGGGTTTGATAATATGTTAACTGTATAGTTTATAGATGCAATGGAATGTTCTTCAAGATTTTAATATCGCGAATTTAAGCAATTTTATCTTGTTTTTGAATTTTTTCCTGCAACATAGGCCCTGGGACCTCCTCCAAGGTTTGATAATAAGCTGCTGCCTTGTTTCTAGAGTTAATGGGATCGTGATCAACATTCTTTAAGACTCCAGTTTTAGTCATATTTAAAAACTTTAAAACTTTTAGTTTTAGAGTAATAAAATTTAAACTTTTCAAATTTTTGGAAAGTTTTTAAGTTGCAAGCGCATGGATCTTTATGAGACTGTAAAACTATTGCAGGCTTGAAACAGGGATACTGGTTAGTCTCTTGAGACACTGAAATGGTTCTTAAGATATTAAAGTCTTGAATTTTGGAAAGATTTTGTTAAAATTTGCGATTTCCAAATTTTTTTTGTCCTTTTCTGAGTTTAACGTTCATTACTGGCCAACGAAACTTTTCAAGTCTCGGAGATGACTTAGTTGACAGAACCTTTGAGACAAAAAATGGTTTTGATTTTTTTCATTGCGGAGTTCAAAACTTTTTTAATTTTGCCTTTTCCAGTTTTTTTGATTTGTTTATTAACAAGGTTAGAAAACTAGAAGTTGCGGTGTTGAATCCAATCATGGTAGATATTCCTGTCTCCTCTCTCTTTAGGTTAGGGTTCCTTTCTTTGTCTCTCTTGTTCACGTTTTATTTTTTTTTCTCTCTCTCTCTCTCTCTCTTTGATTCCGCACTTAGCTGCTGTTATGTGGCTTAATGTCACTATCTCTGATCCTCATTATCAATGAGTTTTAGTTGAAATGTTTTTTTATCATAAATGATTTAACAGGCACTTTTAGAAAACTATTGTTAATTGCTCTCTAAAGCTCTTTGGCCAATTTTTCGTCGGACTCATTTGACTTCCGTATTCAGAAACGGGATAAAGAGGTAGCGCCCTGAGGACACTAAACCGTGGCTAGCTGTTGACGAAGCCAACCGCTCGCCGGTCGTTTGAGAGCAATTCGCCCGACGTTAGTCGGTTATATTTCAATTTTGAGAATTTGTCGTTTTTTAAGGTTTTTCAACCTCATGAGCCAAAGAACATACTTATAATTTCTGTATAATTTCTGGATGTAATGGAATGTGTCTTGCAGGATTTTAACATCACGAATTTTATCCTCTTTTGTGACAATTTTTTGCCATTTTTTTAAAATTTTTCAGTCGCTATTCAGGTTTTTTGAGCCTCAAGGGTCAGAAAACCTGCGTTAGGGTTTGATAATAAGTTACTGAAAAATTTTTGTTTGTCATGGACTAATTTTCAACTTTTTATTATCACAAGTTTTAGCAATTTTTTTAATAACATTTTTTAAATTTTTTGACGTTTTTTGTCATTTTTTAGGTTTCCCTGGCCTCAAGAGCTACGGAACTTCCTCTCGGTTTTAATAGTCTGTTACTGCATAGTTAATGGATGTAATGGAATGTTTTTCAAGATTTTAATTTCAGGATTTTGAGCACTTTTTTAAAATATTCGCCATTTTTTTTTTGTTTTTTTGATTTTTTTCGGGCACCAAGGGACCTGGGACCTCCTCCGAGGTTTGATAATAAGCTGCTGCAAGGTTTCTCTGGTGAATGGAATGGTGATCAATATTTGTTATGACTCCAGTTTTAGTAATTTTAAGGATAAAATTTATTTTTTTTTTCAAATTTTTTAGATTTTGATCTTGTTCGAAGTGTATGGATCTTTATGAGCCAGTGAAACTGTTTCAGTTTTTAAAACAAAAATACTGGATAGTCTCCTAAGATAATGAAATGGTTGTTAAGATTTAACATTTCGAATTTTTGCAAGATTTTGTTAAAATTTGCAATTGTTTCAATTTCAATATTTTTTGGCCTTCTCTGAATTTAGCGCCATTTCTGACCGACGAAACTTTTTATGTCTTGGAGATGGGTTACTTGACAGAAATTTCGAGATAAAAAATGTTTTTGAACTTTTTACTGTGAAGTTGAAAACTTTTGTTTTTAATTTTGCCTTTTTCAGTTTTTTTCTATTTATTTTTCTATATTTTTCTATATTTATTTACTAACAAGGCTAAAAAAACTAAAAGGTTGCAGAGTTGAATCCCATGCAGAGTCTCCTTTATTAAATTTTTCAGTTGGCTGGTTTTTGATGTGACCCATTTGACTTTCGTCTTCAGAAACGAGATAAAGAGGTAGCGCCCAGATTCTGTAAATTTCTCGTACAGTCGTTCAGCCCACTAGTATGCGATTAACAGAAACAGTTTTGGAGACTTAAACTTATGGTGTGAAGGACTGTTCTTCGAAATTCATACCACACCCCCACCCACCCACTGCCCCACATCAGTCCCCCAATCCACTTTCGCTCCCCCGCTGTGGTGCACCCCTGCTGCACTCACCTTACGCCCCTGCAATTTATCTAAAGCTATCCTCATTAAACCGTGGCTAGCGACTTACGAAGCCAACCGCTCGCCGGTCATTTGAGAGCAATTCGCCCGACGTTAGTCGGTTATGTTTATAGCTGTGAGCTGAGCGGAGCTATATTGCGGTGTTCTTTGTTTCTGTTGCTTCGTCGTCTGATTTTTGAGTTTAAGAATTTGAATTGTATTGGGGCGCTTTTTTTAAGATCTGTTCACATTTTCATGATTTTTGAAGTCAAATTGGAGTAGTGATTTTGGTCACGCCTAAACAGGAAATGGAGCGAAAAAGCGAGTGGTTCTGCGGCGTGAATTTTTTTTGCTCTAATTTTAAAGTAGAGTGAGAAAACGGTGTTTGAACAAAATTTCGGTTTCCCGGAAATGGTTTTTTGTTCACGCGCGGCAGTTTCACTCTGATTTTTACTGTTTTTTCGATTTTTCTGGATCGGGTTTTTTTGTTTTTAAATGGTTTTCCCAATCCATTCACAGCTCATTCTAGGCCTAGTTTTTTGTTTGAATTAAATTTTCATTTCTCGCTAGTGGTTTTTTCGTTCACATGCGGCATTTTGACACTGATTTTCTGTTTTTTTCTTATTTTTATTATCTCATTTTTTAGTGATTTTCTCAATTCACTATTAGTTCATTCTAGGTCTAGTTTTTCTGTTTAGTCAATGAAAATTCTTTGAATTGTACGTGAGGACTTGTCCTGCTATTTCTTTTCGTCGTCTGACGCTCTTTTTTCGTTTTACATTTGTTCACACAGCTGAAAATTCAAATTATCTGATTGACTTCTTCCTCTCACTAACTGCATTTGCGCCATTTCTCACTCTCTCTAGCTATTTTTTTTTGCGTGATTGGATTTTGATCATACGTGACGTACCTCTGTAAAATACTTGCACTTTAAAGTTTGCACTTTAAAACTTAAGTTTATTTTGAATTAGTTTAAGGTCAAAGGAACTCGTATGTGCAATAAAGGTCCCTGGCGAAAGGGCTTCTGCGCAATAAATTTTGACGAGCTTTATTTATCGCTTATCGCTGATTTTTTTTCATAGCTTTTTGAGCGGCGTCGATAACTTTTTCAACTTATATCTGTATCTGTTTCTATCTCTATTATACGGCACGCAAGTCTATTCTTTTGCCGCTATTTCGGCAATCTGCCGGCTTTTTATTTCGAATTTTTAATGTCGAAAAAGTTCTCTTAGGGCTTTTTTCTTATAGAGCGTATGTGTCTCATAAATATGACAGTCCAAATCCAACCCAAAAAGTCCAGTGGTCTTTTAAAGAACTGGTGGACAATCTGTCTGTCTTGTTTCTTTAGTTGTTTCAATTCCATGGAAGGCCGCAAGCGTCTATCGCAGCTTTTTTCCGGCAATCTGCCGTTTATGTTAGTTTTGTTTTTTCCATGCCCCTATCTTTCTGATTTTTGCCAAACTTAGTTTTCGTGCATTTTTTGTGTCATTGATTTTTGCAAAGTTGTTTGGTGTAAGCATTCTAAAGATGCGTAGTGTCAGTAATTATTTAAAGCGTTGTTTTACGATGATTTTGACTGCTCTGGTCATCTGTTTTTTACTTTAAAGTTTGATTTGTTAAAAACTTTGATGTTTAGTTCATTCAATTCTTTGGATTGTAATTCAAGACTTGTCTTGTCATGTTTTGTTAAGATAGGTTTACACATTTTCATTTTTTTGGAGTCAAAATGGAGAAGTGATTCTGGTCACTCCGAAACCAGAAGTGGAGCAGTCAAGCGACCGGTTTTTACGGCGTAATTTTCTTCCAGTCTAATTATGAAATATATTGAGAAAACGGTGTTGAAACGAAAATTTGCTTTCGCTAGTGGTTTTTTGTTCACTTGCGGCAATTTGACTTTGATTTCTGCTACTTCTCCGTTCTTATTGGAGGTTTTTCTAAGTGGTTTTTCCTTTGCATGCATACTCGATTCTAGTTCTAGGTTTTTGTGGAGTCTGTGGAAAATTGTTTGTCTTTGTAGGTCAGGACTTGTCCTGCTATGTTTTTTTTTCTTCGTCTAATAAAAGGGATATTTTCCGTTTGTGCCCTCTTTACGTTATGTTATGCACTCCCCCCTTTTTTATAGAGTACGTGTCAGTACATAGTAATTTTTATGTAAAACTTAAGCACGCGCGTCGGGGGGTTGCAAATATGCGCCCACTAAGCGGTGGGGGCAAACGAAAGATCCAATAAAGGTATGCTTCACTTAACCTTAGTTCAGAGATTGTTCAATATTTAGCTTGAAATCTTTTTGGCTTCTCTTAGGCTAATTTTAATCTCATTCTACTCAAAATGCTCTTAAGCTTTCTCAGCAGAATAATCTGAAATCAACCGAGTCAGTGTCGAAAAACGAAATCAAAAGTAGAAAAGGGATAAAATTATACAGCCCAATTTTCATTTCCAGATGCCCGCTACTTGAACTTTGTTGAAATGCTCTCAAAGAGAAGCACTTATTGTAAACGAGTACTGGTTTTCTACAGGTTTTTTTAAGGTGAAGTCATGACTTGAACTTTTCGAATGTTGACTTCTGTTTTAGAATATTAACTTCTGTTTTAGAACGTTCAATTCTGTTTTCGAACAATCGACTTTAAAAGTAGCTTAGTTTTCAACGTATAGTATTTAAGAACTGATGGTAATATTCATGGTGAAAAGGTCATTTTGAGAATTTTTGATTCCATTAAGTCCCTCCAACTTATCTAGCCTACTCACCTCCCCCAACTAGCCCCCCTCGCACCCACATCTACCCCACCCCCCCCCCCTCTCACACACACACACACACACACACACACACCTACCCCCCCCCCATCTACCCCATTCTTCACTAAATTTTTTTTAGTGTACATTGCTTTTTATTTCTTTCATATTTCTGAAATACGTAGAGTTAGAGAAGAGTTTTTATTGCATGACTCTTTGATTCGTTTCAGATATTCTACCGACTATGTTTTTATGAAAAATTTTCGTTGGACCGTTTTTTGATTTTTCGAGTGACTTTACGCCTTTGACTTTACTCGTTTTGCGTGATCTAAAGTTCGCTCTCATTCACAATTTCAAGCAGTTGAACTCAATTGCCGGCAATTTAATACTAAAGTCGAATGATAAGTGCGCCGAAATTGGTGCCATTTGTTCATTTGAAATCTTAATAGTGGTATGTATTATCTTCTAATGACGTTATTTAAAGCCATCCAGTGAAATTCTTAGTCCTCCGACTGAATCGTTTGAAAGCAATTCTTACGACGTTAGTCGGTTACGTTCTTATAAGTCTTAGTTACCATCTCTAATTCTTATTTGTTTTGATTTTGATACTAGCCCCTGTATCCTGACGTCAAGAAACAAGGCTATGTCTAACTACAAGATGAATATAAATAGTTCGCACTTTAAAAGTGTTTTTGTGCAACAGTCTTTTTGATAAGTCACTTTCAATGTCAATCAAGGTTTTGAGATTCAATAGGGGCTATTTTTCGGTAATTTGATCTGGGTTTCAGTTCAACGACAGTGAGTGTGGTAAGAAGGCAATGGAGCAGCTGAATGGCTTTGAGCTCGCTGGTAGGCCGATGAAAGTGAATGCGGTTATTGCTAGACAGGAGGTTGCCAACCCAATGTCTTCCCTGGATAACGAAGATGCTGATAAGAGTGGAGTGGAACTGGGACAAACAGGCAGGCTCGGACTAATGGCAAAATTGGCCGAAGGTCAGTGCTACAATCTCATCTCTGCTCAAAATTAATAAAATTCAATGAATTCCATTAGCTGTTATATTGAAGACCTTTTTAACAGGTCATGAGCGATTAAATTATATGAGCGATTATTTTTAGCTATTTTTGATATCAGCCCTCATCTTCTCAACGCGCTATTATAGTGGCCCCATTTTTTATTTCCACAATTCAAAGATCTTGAATTTCATTGGTGCGCTGTCTTTTTTAGGGCGCTGACCTGTTCACATTTTCATGATTTTGAAGTCCAATTGAAGTAATCGTTCTGGTCTCGCCGAAATAGGAAGTGGCGTCAACAGCGAGCGGTTTTGGAAAATTTTTTTTGTTCTGATTTTGAAGTCAGAGAACAGTGTTCGTACAAAAGTTCGCTTTCTCGTTTCTGTGTTCTGTTCAAATGCGGCAATTTGACTTTGATTTTACTGTTTTTTTGGATTTTTTGATCGGATATTTTTTAAATGGTTTTCCCAATCAATCAATTCATAGTCCGTTCTCCGTTCTTGGTCTTTGTTTTTGTTTTTGTTTAGTCAATGAAAATTCTGTAAATTCTAGATCAGGACTTCTTGTCCTGCTATGTTTTTTATATCGTAAAATAAAAGTTTGTTTATCTTTACTTTAAGTCATGGCTTATTCAATATTTTGCGTGAAATCTTTTCTTGACTTGTCTAGACTTTTCTTCCTTTGCTTTTTCTGCTCAAAGTGATTTGAAGCAACTGTTGCTCGCCAAAATAATCTAGAATCAATAGTCAGCTTCAAAAGCGAGATAAAAAATAAACAAAAACGAAATAAATCCCAAATTCAGATACACGCTGCTCTATTTGTTCTTTAAAGTCTTTACCATCTCTGGTGCCTAGTGGTATTCATACTAGCCCCATTGTGCCATCTTTAAAAAACATGAGTAGGTCTAACTACGGAGTGACATCAAAATGGTTCGCACTTTAAAAACTTTTCGTACAAAAATCAATTCTCGTTTTTCTTTTCAAAATCAATCGGGGTTATGATAATTAATAGCGGTATTTTTGACAATCTGCCGGTAATTTTGTCATTTTGTTGTTTTATGCGCTTTCGTTCAAGCCGCCGTCAGCCTCTCAAAGGCTATTATTGAGGCGATCTCCGTTTTTGAAAATTCGTTATTCCTTTCTATTACGTTTTTCGTTTTACATAAGTCAACTTTCTGTAATGATTTCTGACTTACATCTCTCAATGTTTGAACTGAATGAATTTGAAAGTCACCCACCACATGTACGCAAAGTACGTTCAAGGTCAAAAGTGAAATGAAAACGGGATAAGCCACTAATTTCCGGGCACTATAACTAAGACTATGTCTTAATGACTGAGACTTAGCGCCTTGGTTAGTAAAATTCTTACGAGTATACTCCTAATTGATATAGGAGATATTAGGTTGAACAAAGTTTGCTGAAATTCTTTTAGTCCTGCTGGTGTGTTTAATACAATTTTTTGTACTACCAATTTTTTGGATAATCAGTTTTTCGTCTGGCCAAAAAATTTCTAGATAACGGGATAAACTGGTAAAGCTATCTCCGTTCTCTAAAGGCATCTAAATTCGCTACATATGCGATTCACTAAAACTGCTGTGGAGACATAAGTTTAGTGTGAAAATAAGTTCTTATTGTCGGGGGTTTTCCCTCAAATATTCTCTGGGCTAGTTTCATTCGTCTGAAAGTGCTTTTAAAAAGCAGTTGCTCAGCAAAGGGGCCTAAACTCAACAGAGTCACTATCGAAAAACAATAGCAAAAATATGAACGGGATAAATTCACAAGAGACCGGTATTTGAACTCTAGTAGATACCATTTTAAATACAATCTCTGTATCCTCTCATCGAGTATATCTGTTTACGAGTTGCAATCAAATTGGCTTTCAAAATATAATTTTTTGTTCCACAATTAGTTTCGTTTTTTGTTGTTTCAATCCCAACCTGAGTTATGGGTATCAATGGTGGCTATTTTCGGGAAATCTGTCGGGTATGTTTGACGTTTTGCTTTTTTTTAATTTTAGGGGACTATTAAACTTTTCAGAAACTTTGTAGGCTGAAGCTTTACCTGAATTTTTGCAGCACAAAAATGACTTAGATGACATTGGTTTCAAGATTTTTAGCATCTTTTATAGTAGTTTTTAATAGCCGCCGTCAGCTTCTTAACGGCTATTGTTTAGGCGCTTTCCTTTTTACAGTTCAAAGAATTTGAATTGTATTGGGCGCTGTCTTTTTTTTAAAAGATCTGTTCACGCATTTTCATGATTTTTGAAGTCAAATTGGAGAAGTGATTTTGGTCACGCCAAAACAGTAAGTGGAGCGAAAAAGCGAGTGGTTTGGCGGCGTGAAATTTTTTGCTCAAATTTTAAAGCAGAGTGAGAAAACGGTGTTTGAACAAAAATTCGCTTTCTCGCTAGTGGTTTTTTGTTCACATGTGGCAATTTCACTTCGATTTTTAGTGGTTTTTTTCGGTTTTATGGATCGGATTTCTTTCTAAATGGTTTTCCCAAGTGCCGTGTTGTCCGTTCTAGGCAAAGTTTTATGTTTTGTCAATGAAAATTCTGTGAATTGTACATCAGGACTTGTCCTGCTATGTTTTTTAATTCGCTTTACCTTTTGATCACGTTTTTTACGGTCGACTTCTGACTTACCTCACTCACTGTTTCATCTAAATGTGGATTTTTAATTCCTTCACGCATCGAGATACGTAATGTCAATACAGTCAAAGTCAAAAGAGCAAAATCAAAAGAAACGGGATATACATATAAAACGCGAATAGTGCATTGGATTGTCAAAGTTCATTCAAGCGATTGCTAGCTGGCATTAGTATCATGCCTAATAGTATTCAGTTTAGAAGCTGAATTAAGTGTAATTTTAGAATGTAACTGAATATGCACAATTTGCACACCAAATAAGAACACTTTGACACTTAGAAAAATTCGGTCTATTTCTATCTCTTCGTTTTCTGTTTCAATTCCAATGTGCGTCGAGCGTGTCAACGGCGGCTTTTTCGACATTTTGCCGGCTATGTTTTCTATTTAGTTTATTTCATTTTTGGTTTGCTTCTCATATGTTCAACCAGAATTCTGGTAGCCTGCATATTGTGTTTTTGATATGGGCAAAACGATGTTTTGAATACGTTAAGATCAAAACTTGAAACAAGTTATCCGTGACTTTTTGGAATTTTCCAGCTGGGTTATTGCGTAAGTTTTGTTACAGTGATGGTTTTTTGCCAGGTTTATTCCTCTGAGTTTTTAATGCTTTTGAATGCTTCTACTTGTCGCTTTTATGCCAAGTAAGACTTCTCCTATATGCCAATTTTTGTGGCCAATTTCTGTGGCTGGTATTAGTGTTAAGCATAATGTCCTCACACTGATGTTGCAATAATCATGTTCAACGAATTTGAAGCAACAGGGAAACACGTTATAACAAAGTTCGGTTCGTTAATTAGGCTGTCAATTATCACTTCATTTTTCTTCCTGATTCAGTCGGAACGTCGGACTGGGGTCAATGGTGGCCATATTCCGGCAATCTGACGGCTGTTTTTGTTTGTGTGAACTGATAACAAGAAAGTGAAACAAACCAATTTGCTCTCAGATGAAAACCTATACAATTTTGCAGCTATATTGCTTGCATGCACATTTAGGCACTGGCTTCAAAATTCCCAAAAGTGCTGAAGAGGCTCTAAATATCAGAGAGCGTCAAATCCAGGCTCAGATGGAGGCAACCAGGGCAGCTGCCTCCAACTCAACCCAGTATAGATCACCCAACACACAGAACAGCCAGAGCAATTCGAACCCAAACACGCCACACTCCAATGGAACAGGAAGTACATCACACTCTTCGTCTGAGGGGAAAGCAGGGTCTTCTAACGACGGGAAGAGCCAGTGTTTTCTCCTGCAGAACATGTTCAATCCTCAACTGTAAGTAGTGCATGTGGACTCGGTATTCAAAGTAGCTTCTGAGAGTAGGTAAACATTTATAGCATTCGAAGAACTCAACGGACGGAAAATTAATCGGGAATATAGCACTTTTTTGTGACAAATTCGAAAATTAATTAATTTTATACTTCTTCGGGGTGAATCACCGATGATGTGATCTATTAGCTCAGAATTCATATTAACATATTACAGCAGCATTCTAGTACACGCTATCCTTATGATCAGAACAATCTGGCCTTCCTTTGAAGGCTGTCTGAGACGGTGAGATTCAGGTGAGGGGGGTCTTTAAATTTCCGATGAATCCAGATCAAAAATATACGAACAAAAATCTGGCAACTAGAAAGCGCACTTTTTAGTGCTGAATAGTTTATGGACCAGTAATATACGTTTAATTTTATCGTGAAGGCTAAGAACGAGTCTTTTTCGCACGAGTTGGCCTTTTGCTGCAAATAAAAGATTTGATAGATTCAGTCTTTTTGTGAGGGGGGTCTTTAAATTTCCGATGAATCCAGATCAAAAATATACGAACGAAAATCTGGCAACTAGAAAGCGCACTTTTTAGTGCTGAATAGTTTATGGACCAGTAATATACGTTTAATTTTATCGTGAAGGCTAAGAACGAGTCTTTTTCGCACGAGTTGGCCTTTTGCTGCAGATAAAAGATTTGATAGATTCAAAGTGTCCAGAATGGAACTGAGGCAATTAGTTACAATGATTTAAACATGTAATTTCAGTGAGCACCAGCCAGGATGGGATGAGGAGATCCGGGATGATGTTCTGGAGGCACTGGCCCCTCATGGAGGGGCAGTACATCTGTACATAGACAGACAGAACCCACTAGGCAATATCTACATTAAGGCACCAGATGTTAGGAATGCCGAGAGTGCCATCAAGAGCCTCAACGGAAGATACTTCTCAGGTACTGTCACGGAGGGCATTAAGTTCTTTTAGAGCCTTTCGGCTTGCCAGACTCTTAGCGGCTTGCCAGTTTCGGTATGCGATTCACCGAAACTGTGTTGGAGACATAAAATCATGATGTCAATGGCGGTTTCACCCCCCCCCCCCTGCACACACATACAGCAGCCCCTCCACCAATCAACCCCTCACCACATAAGGCCCCTCTCCACCCATTTCTTTGAACTTGCAAATGGTTTATGAGGACAAGGAAATTGATTTGAAAATATTATTACAAATATTGGCAACTATTTTGCAAGTTTTTTGAAAATATGGTCATTTTTCGAGTTTTACGATCTCGAGGGGCCAGTGAGATTTAAAAGGCGTTAATAAATTTTTTAGAATATTAATATCAATGTCTTACCGCATTTTTAAAATTTCTTCATTATCAATAATTCGATATTTTTCGCGAAATAGTTTCTTTTCTGTTTTGTTTTCAGTTTTCTATCGTTCTGCTTAAAGTTCAGTTAATCAGCAATTGCTCCGCAAAGCAGTCAAAGATGAATGACGTCAGTATTGGAACGAACAAGATATCAAATTAGAAATAGGATAAACCGGTGGGGTTAAAGTTTTTTGCACCCATAAAGAAAAATCGATCTAGGCTACAGCCCCTGAATTAAATTGCCTCGCCTGTCGTTCAAGAGCAATTCTTCCGATATTTGTCGGTTTATGTTTAAACATCTTAAATAAGCGAAAAATTTTACTATCCAAAATTGGATTATATTGGTGCTCTGTCTTTTTTTTACAATCCAAGAATTTGATTGTTTTGGTGCTCTGTCTTTTTTGTGAAAGATGATTTTACACGTTCTTCCATGACTTAGAGCTTTTAAAGAGATAATCAGGTAACGCTCAATGGGCATTGAGTTTCATTAGAGGATTTAGTACTCAGGCTGGCTGTAGTACTCTTTCAATTGCAAGTAATGAAGCTGCTGGGAACGCGTGACATCATAATGAAAATTTATTTTTGAGCTCAAAATGGTGCTATTTTTCAAATTTGAGGTTTGTCACTTTTTTGTAAGATTATTGTTAAGTTTTTTTGTGCAGAGGTTTCTTGTTAGATTGGTCTTAAATTGACGTTTCTCAAAGTTAATGAATGTTTTGCAGGCTATATATTTAACTCTTGGTTATTGGTAACGCTATATGTTTTGAAGATGAGTTATTAGGTAGTTTTCAATATACTATCACGAGTTTCGGCAATGTGCATTTTTAAGTTTTTGTTGAAAATTTCGGTCTTTTGTTTTTGCGTTTTTCGATCACCAGGGCCAGTAAAACTTCTTTTGAATTTGCACCGTTTATGAGGACAAGGAAATTGATTTGAAGGTATTATTTTACAAATTTTGGCAACTCTTCAATGAAATTTGGCTATTTTGCATAGTTTTTTTAATAGCCGCACAGCGATAGCTGGGGCTATTAGTGGCCTTCTCTTGGTTTTTTTTATTTCGTCAAGATTATTGTTACGACCATATGACGTCACAGCCACTTTTTGCTCATTGGTTCATGCAATTTCAACTGAATTGCATGCGTGACGTCATTTTTCGCTCTTAGTGGAGCGAACTTTTTTGTTCATTCGCGTGATTAAATTTTTGGTCACACTTGACTTACCTCACTCTCAAAAATGACTTCCTCACTTCGAAATTGAGTTTTATTTGCTTTAATTCAAAGAGATAAGGTCAAATGTGTGTGTGTCACTCTAAATGAAGGTTATTTGAGATCAGCTAATAGAGGCAGCAATAACTTATACAGATTTTTAATCAAAATAGAACAGATCAGCCTTCAATGAAAAGACGAATTTTTTGGTCTGTCTTTTACTGTTTTTAGACTGCAGATCTACGAATCTATTGCGGCTATTTTCTGGCAAGCTGCCAGCTATGTTTTAAATTATGGCCATTTTTCGATCTCATAGGGCCAATGAAACTTTAAAGGCGTTTATTAGAAAAATAATTAAAGGCGTTTAAGAATATTAATTTGAATGTCTTTCCGCATTTTTAAAAATTTCTTCATTTTCAATAATTTCATGCCAACGAAGCTCCTTCAAAGGTTATGCATGGTTAATGCTTAAAATTCCTTGGCTCAAATTAGGTTTTGTGGACATGAGTGTCGAGAACATGAGCAACTTTTTTTCAGTTTTGTCTAACTTTTCTATAGTGGTTAATCGAATGAGAAGCAATTATTGTAAACTTGTGGGTCTTTTTATATGCACATTGTTCACTTGATGGTTTTACGCTGTTTTCTCGAATAATCTTTGACTTCTCGAGCGACTTTTTCACGCACTTCTTGATTTTTGAGTGATTTCAATTGCTCTCACTCCGAAATAAAGTTTGTTGTTCAAACAAAAGCGATTGTTAGAGAGACCATGCAGGGGCCCTGATAGCCGAGTGGCTAATGGCTCTGCCGAGGTGACGGAATCGGACTCAGGAGAATGGGGTTCGAAACCTACCTTTCTGAAGTTTTTGCACCCGTAAAGAAAAATTTATCTAGGCTACAGCCCCAGAATTAAATCGCGTCGCCTGTCATTCGAGGAATTTTTCCGACGATAGTCGATTTTTTTCTAGTTCTTGCTTCTGTTTGCCTTCTTTGTGCAGCCGGTTTTCTGCTGGCCTGGAAGTTATTTGTTCTGTAGATTTTAGCAATAAGAAAGTGCTACTGAAGACATAGGTGTGTTTAATAAGACAAATCGACAAATTTTTTGAGCTTCGTGCTGCGTTTATCCGTAAATTTTGTATTACAGTTCGGTATTGACAGCAGAAGTTC
Organism: Convolutriloba macropyga; assembly: GCF_964194025.1. Classification (NCBI taxonomy): domain Eukaryota; kingdom Metazoa; phylum Xenacoelomorpha; order Acoela; family Convolutidae; genus Convolutriloba; species Convolutriloba macropyga. Next base: position 13,252 of record NW_027449617.1, on the reverse strand, counting down.
AGCGATGCTTGAGCAATTCTTTTAAAGTTTTGAGTCTTTTATTTCTATTTTGTTCTTGCCTCTGCTTACCTCTTATATATCAAGCATATTTGTTTTGCCGAATGTTCTGCTTTCCTACATTTTTGAGCGAAATGTTTTCTAGTTTTTTAAACTAATTGAAAGTGAGTTTCGGCTGAACTGCGCCATAACCTTTTCGCTCACTTCACTCTCTAATTGACTTTTAAAACTTAATGTTAAAGTCACTAGTCATTTTTCAAAATAAAATTGCACGTATGGACCTTTTATTAGTCCTCACCTTCAGCTGGGTGTTGTCTCTGGCTTTGCAGGACTAAAATCGTTTTGACGCAAAATTTTTCAAGTTGCTCGTGAGATAGTTTCTCTCAGACATTTTTAGCAATTTTTTTTGGCTCTATTGATCTCTTTTAAGGTCGTTTTTTCGTCGGACGCTTTCGTCTTCAAAAACTGAATAATCTGGTAAATCTTAATGGCAATAAGTGTCTTTTGGGTGCTCTTGGAGGTCTACGAGTCTCTAAGTATACCTTTCACCTGGACTTCGGAGGATATATATTTTCACGACTAATTACTCTAAAACGAAGTTTGTAGCCATTATATTGGTCTCGCTAGTCTTTTTGCAATTTTTCAGAAACTTTTTTTTATCATTGAGCATTTTTTCCGTCTGACTATTGGACTTTTCGTCCTCAAAAACAGGGACAGACTGGTAAAGCACGGAGGGCATTATAATCTTTTAAACTTTAAGATCCTTACGGCTCACTAGTTTCTAAGTAAGTGATTCGCCGAGACATAAATTCAAAAATTCAGGGTGTGAAGGGTGTTTCTTACAGTCTGACCCCCCTCCAACTTAACCCCCCTCGATATTGCTGTAATTAAACATTGATTTTTTTCGAGCCTCCCTTTGATTCTCGATGCTGTTTAACATACTTCAACCGTACTACTTACGTTTCTTCAACTGAAGCCACGTGATTTTTCAGTGTGAGCTTTGGCGTAAGGTTTTTATGAATGAATGAATGAATTGAATTTCTCCCATTCAAATGATAAGAGAACAAGGATTAATCATAATCATTTAAAATGGATTAACAGGAGTGGACGCTTGGCGATACTCTCGTATCTTTATGAAACGCCCCGAAAAAGGAAACATGTTACTTGAACACAACTCTTTGATTACACTGTTCTGCAATATCAAACTATATTGGAAACGGTTGACAAGATTCTGATTTTTACGCGAAGTCATTCTTTCAGCATTTGTCAAGACCTTTTTTTGATAAAGAAAGTTTAATAAAACTCGACCTCTATGTTCAAGTGACATTGTTCACAGTTTAGTCTTGGATGTTTTTCGGATAACAAGCTGTGCTGTTTTCGAACGTGTCCAGTGGCTATGATTACAATAAACATTTAACATCTCATTCATTTCTACAATTTCATGGACCTTGTGGTAACACTTCAAGCTAAACTTAGTAAATGTTTCAAGTAGAACTCAGTAACAGTTAAAAATTTGAATTTGAAAAAAATGTTGAACATTGAGTCATAAGGTTTTTTGAAGAAAATTATTCGAAGAATCTTCTTTTGCAATTTTTCAATTTTTGTAGACGACCCAGCGTGGTACATCCATATATCAAAATTCCATGCTCAAAGACAGGGACGACATTTCTTCCAGAAAACAAAATGAGGGTTTTACGGTTGCATGACTTCCTTAATCGAGCCAAAATAGAAACGAATTATCCATAAGTATTTAAAACGATGACAGTTATCTAAATGGCAGACTCCATGATGTCGCGTGCTATTTTTCTGCTCAAAAAATTGACAACAAAACTTTTTGAGTGGTTCATTTCCAGCTTGTTTGAATGTAGCCATCCAACAACGGATGTTATCTCTTTGTTTAGTTCCTCACAAGAGGGTTGTTTTGGGAAAAACAAACAAGTATCATCAGCAAACAGGTACGGTGGGGAGTATCTACAAAGGTCCACTAAATCATTCAAGTATAATAAAAACACGAGGGTTCCTAAGACCGAACCTTGAAGAACTCCATCTTCCGACAAAACGTCTTTAGAAAAACTGTTATTCATTAAAACACTTTGTGTATCCGACAGATAGGATTTAAACCATTCCAACACAGGTCTACGGAAACCAAGGTTTTCCATTTTTTTTCAAGAGAATTTCTCTGTTCACGGTGTCAAAAGCTTTTTGTAGATCTAAAAAACAACCGTACAATTATTTCCTTTCGTTTTTCCTCTGCGGATAGTTTCAACAACGCTAGCCACCGCGTCGACTTCCGAGCGCTTAGATCGGAAGCCAAATTTTTTTTTCATACAGAATTTTAAATTTTTCTGGAAACCCACTACATTTCTTGAACACAACTTTTTCGAAAATTTTACTCAATGACGGAAGGATTGAAATGAGCCGATAATTGTTGACATCCGTTCTTGATCTTTGTTTATGAAGCGGAATCACAATAGCCTTCTTGAAATCAATCGGATACTCTTGATTTTTGAACGACTGATTAATTAGATCAGTGATGAAAGGTGCACGGATTGCGGCAAACGTCTTGAAATTTATTAGATATTAGATCTACATCATGAGAAGCCGACAGTTTAAGGCGTTCAATTCCCCCCCCCCCACTTCAGTTAAGTTTGCTTCCGTCAAAAACATTGAGGAATCCACTGATTGCCTGAACTTAGGGTTTTGAGTATTTGGAATTTTCAGGAGAATGCTATTAGAAACTGAAGCCAAATGTTTGCTGAAGACCTCCAAAATTTTGTTGCTTTCTGACACTTCTGTGTTTAGTTTCAAATTTTGATGCTTGTTGTTGTTTTTACCAATAAATCTACTGATTATTTTGAAGGTTTCTCCTGAGTCTTTCCCACAGTTTTCGATTAAGTTAGCATAGTATTTTTTTTTGGATTTGAGTATTTGCTGAGTGCAAGTGTTCCTAAACCGAATTTAACGATTTTTGTCAGTCTAACTTTGTCTTTATCCATATTTTCCTATATAAATTACGCTTGGCCATTAAATTTTTTAATCGATTTGTTATCCAATTTTCTTTTGATGACATTTGCCTGTGACTAATGGCTGGAACCTGTCTATGACTTCCGTTGTACAATTTTGGAACAACGAAACACTCAGGGATTTGTGATTAGATACTAACACCTGAAGTTTTCTAACCAAATGACATTCAAAGTTTTTCAGTAATTTTGGACAATTAAAATCCTTTTTAATGCGATGAACGAAGTCAATTTTCTTGATTTGATACGGACTTTGTTTCCAGTGAAGCAAAACGGGGAAGTGGTCTGTTATGTCATATTGCACTGTTTCGATAGCACAACAATTTTTATCAAAATTTGTGAGGAAAAGGTCAAGATTTGACTCCAAGATTGTCGTTCGTCTCGTTGAACCTGAATCTAATAGATGAAACCCAGTAGTGCAGATAATATTTTCAAATTCTTTACCAATGGAGGAGTGGCAAAGTCTGTCAATGTTAAAATCGCCGCATATGATTACCTTCGAACTGTTGTCGACAAATGTTTCAAGATACTTATCAAAAAATTCGAGAAAAGATCTTTTGTATGTCGGTGGTACATAGAAAGTGATCATGAACAGCTTTTGCACTCCAATAATAACCTCAACCCCAAGACTTTCTTCATAATTGGTTGAAAATTTGTTGACAATTTCAACACCTTCCTTGCAAAAAACGGCTATTCCTCCTCCTTTTTTAGTTCGGTTTTTTGTTTTGATGCTTTTGTATCCATCAAGTAGAAAATGATTTTCGTAGTTCTCATCTCTAATCCATGTCTCGACGAGACATATTACTGTGGGAAGAGACTCAAGTGTTTTCAGAAAAACTTGGAGTTCATCAAGGTGCTTGTTTAGGGAGCGAACATTTAGAAGTAACATTGTTGCGCTTAGTTTTTTGATTGGTTGCTGTTTTCTTGGGTACCCATGCCGGATTATGAACTTGTTGAGAATTCCACATTTTGTTTCTTTGAAGCTGGATTGACATAATTATTGCTGTCATCGACCATACCATTTGGAGAAATAATAAGATTTCTATTGCCATAATTGCGATATGGAGTAGCAGAGGCGACTGCAAAGGTTCTTGGTTGCTTCTTGGGGTACGCTGACAATTCACCCTTGTTATCAATTGCTTGGTAGTTTTTTTCCATCGAACGCCCAAAGCCTTGACTTGCGAATATTATTTTGAATATTCATTTCACGTGCCTTCTTTTCAATTTCAGCGTCTGTTTTTGCGAGCCTCTCGTGAATGAAATTTGGCTGAACCGATAAATTTTTGAAACCCTTAAGCCATGAAGCTCTCTTCAAAATCACATCTCTTTGTTGCAAATACAAAAGTTGTATAATAACGGGGCAATTTTTCCTGGCCGTAAAGCATGCGCTATAGAAATTTCATCAGCATTGAGGCTTACCTTGAGAATTTCGTTAGATAAATGTAAGATTTGTGGCAGTACATTACCGTCCTCCGAGATATCCAGGTTGGTGAAAATTGAAAATGGTCGATTCTGGTATCTTTCATTGGATAAAGCTCTTTTTTCTAACTGATAAATAGAATTTTGAGAGCAAACTTGCTTGCGTTCAACAATATTTTGGCGATCATTAAGATTTTGAATAGTAAGGTTTTGTTGAGTAATTGTATTTGTCGGTTTTTCAATCAAGTTCTTGAGATCATTGATGTTTTCGGCCATCTGTAATAGAAATTGTTTAACGTGGCTCAGAAAAGAGCAATAAGAATAATGTGTTAGTGGTACTCTGAATGAGCAAAAGAAATCAAGCGCGAATGTTAAAAGAATAACCGACTGTTCTTTGATGTGCAATTTATGACGTACCATGGCTGACTGACTTTACCTACTTTGTGCGAATTATATATGTCAGTTCATATAATTTTAGTCTATCCTAACAAATTAAGGCGGGAAGTTTATGTAATTACTCGGAGCGCTGAAAATGGACAGCAGACTTAAAAACGAAGACCAATTTCTTGTCTGTGATATTTAACTAACCTCTGTGCCTGTTGTGTTTAGGTCGTCAGGTGAAGGCTGCGTACATTCCCCTTGTGAATTATGGTAAAATATTCCCACAATCAGTAAGTGCAACAGATACACTCCTCATTAAGAGAGACTCCAGCTACCGATGATCGCTCAAACTAACAATTTTTTGAAACTGACCAAGATTTTCTTTTTGATGCTAATTCCTGATAAATTTTTACCTCTGTGTGGTTTGTTTAGCTATCATATTCAATCTCATTGTAACTATACCGCTGCCTTTTTATTCAATATCAAATTATTTATCCATTTGTTTTCAACGCACTTATGTTCAGATAGAATTGCAATTTTATAGATTAATAAATATGAAGCCTGTTTTTTTATAATTGCTTTCAATCGACCGATGTTTGAAGCAACCAAAGCAGTCGTGCGTGTCTTTTATGCAAAATTTTTGTTTCACCTTTTCTAATTTATTCTTAGATCGCTTGGGGTTAACTTTTCAAAAACGGTAAATATCATTGAATCTCGCTGTAGCCCTCTTAGAGATTCTGTAGCGCTTAAATGTACACTCTATGGAAGCTACTGAGGAAGCAGTATTTCATGGTCTTGTTAATTGCTCTGCAACGAAGTTTGAAGCAGTTATTGCATACGTGTTACTCTAATTTATTAATAGCCGCGAAGGGATAGCCTCTATTATTGGACATCGTTAATTTTACAATTCAAAGAATTTGATTTATATTGGGGCGCTGTCCTTTTTTAGATTTGTCCACACATTTTCATAATTTTTGAAGTCAAATTGGAGTAGTGATTTTGGTCACGCCGAAACAGGAAATGGAGCGAAAAAACGAGTGGTTTTGCAGTGTGAAATTTTTTCACTCTAATTGTAGAGTGAGAAAACGGTTTTTGAACAAATCGCTTTCTCGCTACTGGATTTTATAGCTGCAAAGCTGTAAGCTGAGCGGAGCTATATTGTGGTGCTCTTGGTTTTTTACAATTCAAAGAATTTGAATTGTATTGGGGCGCTGTCTTTTTTTTAAGATCTGTTCACACATTTTCATGATTTTTGAAGTCAAATTGGAGTAGTGATTTTGGTCACGCCGAAACAGGAAAAAGCGAGTGGTTTCGCGGCGTGAATTTTTTCGCTCTAATTTTAAAGTAGAGTGAGAAAACGGTGTTTGAACAAAATTTCGGTTTCCCGGTAGTGGTTTTTTGTTCACGCGCGGCAATTTCGCTCTGATTTTTACTGTTTTTCCGATTTTTTGGATCGGATTTTCTTTCTAAATGGTTTTCCCAATCCATTCACAGCTCACTCTAGGCCTAGTTTTTTGTCTGAATTAAAATGGTTTTTTTGTTCACATGCCGCATTTTGACATTGATTTTCTGTTTTTCTTATTTTTATTATCTGATTTTTTAATGATTTTCTCAATTCACTCATAGTCCATTCTAGGTCTAGTTTTTCTGCTTAGTCAATGAAAATTCTTTGAATTGTACGTCAGGACTTGTCCTGCTATGTTTTTTTGTTTCGTCGTCTGACGCTCTTTTTTCGTTTTACATTTGTTCACACCTCAAAGCTGAAAATTCAAATTATCTGATTGACTTCTTCCTCTCACTAGCTGCATTTGCGCCATTTCTCACTATCTAGCAAATTTTTTTTTTGCGTGATTGGATTTTGACCATACGTGACTTACTTTTGACACTTACGTGACTTACCTTTGACTTTTGCACTTTTGCAAATATGACTTTTGCACTTAAAAATTTAAGTTTTTAAGTTTATTTTGAATTAGTTTAAGGTCAAAGGAACTCATATGTGCAATAAAGGTCCCTGGCAAAAAGGCTTCTGCGCAATAAATTTTGACAAGCTTCATTTATCGCTTGTCGCTGATTTTTTTTCATAGCTTTGTGCGACGTCGATAACTTTTTCAACTTATATCTGTATCTGTTTCTATCTCTATCATACAGCACGCAAGTATATTCTTTCGCAGCTATTCCGGCAATCTGCCGGCTATGTTTTTTTGTCTTGCGGCATCTTCACTTTGATTTTAACTGTTTTTTGTTCATCGAATTTTTTTCTAAATGGTTTTCCAAATCCATTCATAGTTCATTCTAGGCCTTGTTTTTTGTTTGAACCAAATTTTGATTTCTCGCTTGTGGTTTTGTTTACGTGTGGCAGTTTGACATTGATTTTCTGTTTTTTTTTCAAATTTTGATCGGATATTGGAAATGATTTTCCCAGTTTCCTCATAGTCCGATCTAGGTCAAGTTTTTGTCGACGAAGGTCAAATTCTTTGAATTGCACGTCAGGACTTGTCCTGCTATGCTTTTTACTTCGCTTTACCTTTTGATCACGTTTTTGGATTTACATTAGTCACATTTTTCATACTTGACTTCTGACTTACTTCACTGTTTCAACCTAATGAATTTCGTATACTTTCAGTCATTGAATTACGTAATGTAATGAATACAGTCAAAGTCAAGAGCACAACCGAAAGAAACGGGGTAAACTGTCATTTATTCATAGTTGATTAGGTTAACAAAGTTCATTAGAGCGATTACTAGCCGACATTAGTATTAAGCTTACTAGTTTTCAGTTTAGAAGCTGAATTAAGTATAGTTTAAGAATCTGAAATTTCACCACAAATTAGAACAATTTTTGACACAAAAAAACAGCAATTTCTTTCGCCTTCTGTTTCTTCTCCAATGTGCATCAAGCGCGTCAACTGCGGCTATTTTCCGACAATTTGTCTGCCATGTTAAGTGGTATATAATAACCCCTTTCTGACGTCGCCTTACTGAATCTAATTATTCTCTCCGACCCCGACAGAAGCAGACTGAAATAGATCCGTGCTCCCCGATGTTAGTCGGTTATTCTTAATAGCCACCCTTATCTTCTTCAGCTATCATAATGGACACCATTTTTTTGCACTTCGTCGAACAAAATTTTGTTTGCTTTACCTCAGTTCAGAGCCTGTTCAAGATATTGCGTCAAATTTTTTGGCTTCTCTAGGTTAGTATCATTCTTCGATCATTCAGCTCACAGTGCTTTTAAACAGCAGTTGCTCAGCAAAGAAAACTAAAGTGTACGGAGTTATAAAAACTGAGTCTAAAATTGAAAAAGGATAAACCCTTAAAACCAGTTTCTGATAAGCGTTCCTTGAACTTTGTCCTTATAGGTCTAAGTTACCATCTCTAATGCTTATCGGCATTCATTCTAGCCGGTGGATCTTCACCTTCAGAAACAGGAGTATGTCCAATTGCGAAACGACATTACGAATAATTGGCACTTTGGTTTTTTTTTTAAAAAAAACTTTCTTTTCTTTCAAACCCAATCGGGGTTATGGGAATCAGTTGCGGCTGTTTGCGGCAATCTGCCGGTTATGTTTTATTTTTCAGATTTAAGGTTTAAAGTTAATTCTGGTTTTTGTAAGGTTTGACCCCAATCCTCCTATGTTCATTGCAGCCGGCCTCCATTAGCGTCAGCTAGCTACAACCAATACCAATCAGTCCACTGTTGTTCGAGATCGTAATCGGTTTGTTTCTGTGTTCAGTTTCAGTACTTTAAGCTGTTTCAGTACTTCAGAAAATTCGCCAGACTGGGCTAAACTTTTCTCATTAAAACTGTCGTGACTAGAAAATCTTAGTTCTGTTTAAGTTCCTTGACTCCCGCATTAGTTAACTTAGGTTGGTTTTCAGGGTTTAAGGATGTTGTTCGCTCATACAAAACACATCACTCAGAAATGGCACGGCGTCAAAGGACTAGGCTACAAAGAGGCCTAGTAAAATGATGCAGTTATGCAATTAAAAGATAATTGAGCAAAAATTTGTCTCCAAACAACGTCTGCGAACGTCTTAACAAACAGTTCTCAGAGACTTTTCTATAAAAATTTTAATAGAAGAGGAATTTTTGAAAAATCAAAAATTCAGTCTGAGGGCAAAAATCTAAAATTTTTCCTTTCTGTAAAATTTTGAAAGTACATCAGCATTGCCATGTAATATTGACCATACATTGAAAAACGATTCTAATTTTTTAACTTCATTGATTTTGTACTTTCTACATGATCAAGATAATACTTGAGCATGATATTAACGAGTTTTCTGTACCTTGCGGAACGAGTATCAGAACAAAGACCAGTTGCGTTATTAGATGGTTTGATGCATCTACAGGTCCATAATTTCGACCTCAAGATTGCTTCTAGACGGTTCCATATAAAAGTACAGCATTTTGAATTATCGGTTGTAAATACACCTTATAGAACTTTTTGAAGTCAGTGCATTTTCTAAACAAATGCTGACTTATGAATTTGTTCAACTTTTCAAAAACTTACTATACATGCTCGGTAAATTTTAGAAATTTGTCAATAAAAATTCCAAGGTACTTTGTGAGGATTTTTTGCAATACTTTTGTGATTTTTTTAAGTTGCTGAATAGTATCTTTGACGCTTTTTATACATAATGAAAAGAAATTAAACTGATATTTTTACAGTTTATAGTCATTGAATCATTTTTCGACGAATCGACAGCGTCATCTAAGCATTTCTCATAATGTATACTTTTGATTTTATTACGACGAAAAACTGTCATCAGCAATTAGTATCAAATCAAGACCATTAGAAAGTTGAGTAGTCTTTTATTATGCACCCTCCGTTACAGAGCAAATGGCATCACATAGTATATCTTTATGTAAAAACATGGCACGTGTTTCTGGGCGTTGTAAACAGTATGCACCCAGTAAGCTGGGGGCACAAACATAAACGATCTAAGATGACGATAGGAGCCGCTCAAACTGAACCGTGTATCCCACCAAATTGAATCGTTCTCCATGATGATATTTCATTACCCATTCTAACACTCTGACTTATTTATGATAGGTGAGGAGGTATGAGTTCTTGGACCAACCCTCTGAAGATCAAATCTAGAAGTACGTTAAGCAAACGTTTATGATTTACTGTACCAAAGGCTTTCCGGAAATCCAAGAGTGACTCCTTTTGCTGAGTTGTTGACTTCCCAAGACGTTGTTTTAGACGTCAGTTTGTCTAAATCTTGAACAGTGAGTACATTTCTTCAACAAACATTCTGTTTTTGAGAGAACATCGATTTGCTCTGAAGGAAGCTTTTTTTGATCAAACAACTTTTTTGAAGTTTGGCTCACTGTACGTAGGATAGAAATGGGCCTAACAATGTTTTGATCAACAAAATTTCCCCCTTTTGTAGAGTGCAATAACTATTGCTTATTTGAAATATTCTGGGAACATGCCCCCCTCTTGAAGTCAATAAAAAGTACTTTGAGTAAAGGAACAAGTGAAAATTCCAATTTCTTGAGAGTAAAGCTTCGACACAAAGTTAATCTTGTGATCAACTGTTCGTCAGTTTTTGGATTATTTTCAATGAAATTGTTTCATCCACTAAAATCAATACCATAATTTTTTAGCTGAATTGGATCTCACTTTTTGATTTTGACTAATGCTATAAAATGCCAACCTAGATTCAGAAAATAAATCATTGCACAGTTCAACAGATCTATTGTCAATGCCAAAAGTGGACTTTGAGTTTCCCTCAACCTCACGTGATGCATTTAAGAAGCTTCTATTATTTTCTTTCTTGTTGTAAATTTCCCGTGATAAAATTTACGGTTCTTTTAACTAATTTTCGTAACTTGTTTCTTATCTGATTATATTTCAACTTAATCGATTCAGTTTTTGTCACGTACGAAGGTTTGATAGAGGACATTTTTCGATCTTGTTGGGGAGCAGCTTGTACGACGTCAATTGGTTCAGTTTATGCAAATTTTCGCTTAATCGATTTGACTTTGTATTCAAAATCGGACAAGCTGCTAAAGCCCAAGGTTTGTATGTCCCTGTGCGCCTCCCGTAGAGACTTAGTAAGCTTTACGTAAATGTTAGAACATCAATCTTAGTACCCGAGTGAGGGGAGAGTGCCCGAGGCCCAAGGGGCTGTGTTTTCAAGCTTACTTAGGGTATCAAAACATGAGAAAAAAGGCGTTCTTTTAGGAGTCAAGCGTAAGATAATGTTAGTGCGAGAAAGCTACTAGGCAGGTCAAGAAACTTTGACTACATATGGGAAACGCAGACAAGTGCGGTAAAATCAAATTTACATCGAAAACGAAACTTTTTAGTGCATTTCTCTGACTTAATTGCAAACTGATGGACAAAATTGAACTGCCTTAAATTTTAGCGCCTAACGTTTCTAAGTCTAATTTCTCTTAACATTACCAAAGATGCTGATGAATGCTTTAGGAGACAGAAGTTCATGTGAAAGGCATCTGAGGGAGTTTGTGATTCTCCATTACTTACAGGCCCGCTTTCATAAGCTATTCTTTTGAAAAAAGTGCGCTTTCTGCACTCAATATTATTAAAAGCATGTTTTGCTCTTTATTATTATTTTTATTAATAACCGATTTCATTCGCAAGAATGAAATCGGTTATTAATGTTAGGCATGGAATGTTGCAGGATATATATCTACAGATCTTGTAAATCATGAAGATATACCAGTAAATTTATAACAGACAATCTAGCAAATCGGTGCACCTAAAAATGGTAAAGAAATAAGCGAGAAGTACAGTTCATGGTCCGGTCTTTAGTGTGTGCATCTTTTCGGATTGTAATTCATGACTTGTCCTGTTGTTTTTTATCAAAAAATGTGTGGTATATCAAATAGTTAGGTTTGCTGAACGTATTTATCTTTTATACTTTTGCTGACATTTCATGCTTTGCAGTTCTTCACAAAAAATTATTTGTTTCTATATCTCAACTGCATTTGAATATGGAGATCTGGAGAGCCAATCTGTATTTCCTTCAAAGAAGCGCACTTTCGCTGATTGCTTCAGTTTTACACAAATTTAGATAAACTTCGGTGTTTGATTTGTGATAGGATAGAAACGTTACTTCCGTTATAAGAATTGCTGTTTGAAAAGCTTATCAGTTTTAAAGTTTAAACGCTTAAAAAGCTTTCTGGGTATCAGAACTTTGTGATTGAGGGGGTCAGATTATTATGGGGTAAACGCACATTAGCGAGCCTCCTTGTTAATTTGTTAATTAATAGCCGCGTTCTCAATTCTAGGCGGCTATTAGAGCGCTCCTAATTTTTTCTACAATTCAAAGAATTTGAATTGTATTGGGGTGCTGCCTTATTTTTAAGATCTGTTCTCACATTTTCAAGATTTTTGAAGTCAAATTGGAGTAGTGATTTTGGTCACGCCGAAACAGGAAATGGAGCGAAAAAGCGAGTGGTTTTGCGGTGTGAATTTTTTTGCTCTAATTTTAAAGTAGAGTGAGAAAACGGCGTTTGAACAAAAATTCGGTTTCTCGGTAGTGGTTTTTTGTTCACATGCGGCAATTTCACTCTGATTTTTTTTCTGTTTTTTCGATTTATTGGAGCGGCTTTTTTCTAAATGGTTTTCCCAATCCATTAGCAGCTCATTCTAGGCCTAATTTTTTTTGTTTGAATTAAATTTTAAGTTCTCGCTAGTGGTTTTTTTGTTTACATGCGGCATTTTGACATTGATTTTCTAGTTTTTTTATCTGATTTTTTTAAAATGGTTTTCTCAATTCACTCATAGTCCATTCTAAGTCTAGTTTTTCTGTTTAGTCAATAAAAATTCTTTGAATTGTACGTCAGGACTTGCCCTGCTATGTTTTTTTTACTTCGTCTGACAGATTTTTGTTTCGTCTTACCGTGACTTCTTGGATTTGACTTTTTCAATGACTTACCTCACTCAAAAAAATGACTTCTGAGCTCACTTATGAAACTTTAAATTTTATGAAAATTTACTGATTAAAGGTCAATAGTGTGCATCTAAGTAGTGCCAAACATATGCCCTAATTCTTGAATATTAGAGTCTTGAGTTTTTGATTTCGAATATTAATTTTGGGATCTTTTCCGTTTGTGCCCCCCCCCCCAAATATTGCATGTGCATCTGTGGGGTGCAAATAATATGCGCCCACTAAGCTGAGGGGGCACAAACGGAAAAGATCCTAATTTTGAAAAGCCCTATTAGGGCTTTCTCCTTATAGAGCTTATGTATTTCATAAAAATGACAGTCCGAAGCTAACCCAAAAATTCTAGTGGTCTATTAAAGGACAGGTGGTCGATCTGTCTATTTTATTTCTATAGTTGTTTCAATTCATGTAACGCCACGAGCGTCTATCGCGGCTATTTTCCGGCAATCTGCCGGCTATGTTCATTAATTTTATCAACTCCCCAATTATAGGAGTGAGAGACCAACGAGAGA